>NC_051161.1:92673087-92722265 GCF_013339745.2 Dermacentor silvarum
CAGTTCACAGCTCGCTGACTAGATAGTTACTGAGAACAAGGTTAAGCATCGAAACGCAGATGCGGCAATGCAAGAGACTCGGAATTTGGTGTATGCTAAGGGGAGAGCCCAACGCTGGTGTACTTACAACCATGCGATTGGAAAAGAAAGTTGCCCGATTATGCGATGAGACATTAAGGGATGTACGTACGTGTAGCGAGCGATACGGGGCACGCAAGAAGAGAGAAGGCGAACTTATCTGTCACTTAGCGTGCCCATTTGAGCTAGTATCGCTTCACTTAAGTTTGTAACTCCCGGAACCGGAAGAAACTTAGGTACTATTGACTAAGAACATGTGGCAGTCCATCAATGACTTGCATGTTTAATGTGTATCGTCACTTAGGACTTGACATGACTTGCGTGGCTCTTCACACTGCAAATTTTAAGTTCCACGCAATTTCTCATGAAGAGACAAAGTGCTGCTTTGTATGAGTTAATAGACAGTGCACAAAAATTCAAATATTCATGATTTATAGACAATGCCGTTTTCGGCGCACCACTCCACGACACAGACGAAGAGAGCGAAGTGCATGGGAGTGACTGTTGCCATTCGTCCTGCCGTTGTTTCTTTTCGACAGGGACTTACTTACTCCGCACTGAACACTTAATCCCAAGAGACAGCGGAGAGAGAGAGAGAAACGAAGAGGGAAAAGTAGGGAGGTTAACCAAGGACGTGCCCGGTTGGCCACCCTACACTTGGGGAGCCCCAAAATTTGCACACGACATGAACACTCCTGCAGTTAGTCCTTTGAGGGACGAAAGCGCTGTTTTTAGGACTAACAGCCCCGTACTCCTGTTTCCCCGGCATTTTTCTTAGCGTGTATCCTCCGTCTGCAATGAGCCATTGTATGATTGCCTTACCGGCAGCCGCCAGGCGATGCCAACCAGGCAATACAGATAGAGTGTCTCGATAAACTAGCGCCACCGTCAGGTGGAGACAACCTTCGGCACCACCCGACGCCATCTGGGGTCAAAGTGGCGGTGTGTGCTCTTCTTTGGTGCTGTAGTGTAGCCGGAAATGCTTTACTAGTAGCTGCCGGCGCGTGCATTTTTTTTTTGCTGCTGGTTTTACTAACTGCGAGAAGTCAACGAAGTGCTCTATACTGGAATTTATGTCCCTTTTTGCACCAGATCGATAGGAAGAGGATAGCAGTGTTCCACTTCCACGCGACACGGCGCGGAAATAGAAATGACAATGGCGAGTCAAGCATGACCACTGGAGCGCTACTGAGTCTTTCAAAAGATGTGTCTTTTTTTTTTTTCGTTGTGGGAGTTTGTGGCACGCGCTTCTTTTTTTTTTCGCGCGTTATTTTTCTGTTACTATGTTGTTTATTTTATTGCGCTTTTGCTGCTGTATATTATATTATTATATTTCCAATCATATCACATACTTGTCTACACGAGAATTTTTTTTCGCAGGTGCATAGTATGCAAACGATCCTTTTTTCGTTTTAGGTCGGCCTCAGAAATATCGGCGCTATGTAGTGCTCAGGAGATTTCAATGGCATTGTGTACGGTTAGTCGCACGTATCACCACGACTAAGGATTTAAGAAAGGAAATCGAATCATAGAGAATCTATCTTCTGCGATTATAACGTCACTGCAAGTTTTATAAAAAAGTATAACGTTAAGTAGCTCATACTACGGATCTCGCGTAGTTCAAAATCGCTTAGCTAGTTAACGAAAGGAAATATTAGGAGAATTGTGAATGATCTTTGTTTTGGTGATGGATACGGGGAATATTAGCGCAAGGACTTGAAAAGCATTATGAGAATGTTGAACCAATTTTTTAACGGTAATGGCAATGATAAGAATGTTTTTATTAAGGGATGGCTTGAAGGCCTATGTTTAATGACACAAAGACTGCGCCATCGCGCGAAGAGTGTAAGCTGCTACAGTTATCGTTCTGACTTGCGGCGCCTCACAGGCTCGAAGACCACGCGTAGAATTCTGGAAAATACCAAGAGATGTGCCCTTTCCACTGCTGAAAAAAAACGGCATCGCATCTACACCATTTCGAAAAGTTCTCACTGTGCCCTTAACCACGACAATGTTTCTATCAGCTGGTCCTGCATCGCTCTTCTTCCTGAAAGGGGCCAGCTTCGAGGTGAACCCGCCCGTATGTAAGAAGCTGACTAAGCTTTATCGCTTCCTACTTAAGTGGAGCTTTAGCTTGGCTGCTCCTATCTAAATACATGTAAAAGGGGAATTCGTTTACTAGCCAACCACTGCCCTTGTTTGACGAGGTTTGTTGCATTTAAAAAGAAAAAACTTAAAATCTGGTGACTCTTGGTTTCGATTTTTAAATTAGGCTGTCGATTTTTTTCATTAAAAATTGGCAAGAATCGCGACTTTGAGAAACGAAACTATCAAGTTCACAACTCTGAAACTCAGCAATGAAAAAACGTTCACAATTCTGTGCATTGAATCAACAGTACATTAAAGCGGATAAAATCATCATATTACACATGAATCTTGAAAAAGTTAATAATATCGGGAATACAGCTTTTGCAGAAACCCTTGTACACAACGTAGCGGGGAACACTAATGAATCTACAGCATTTATGCCAGGGTAGCCGTCGTCGTAATAAACCTGATGATGATGAAGAAATAGAAACAGTTTCCTGAAGATGTTGAATAGCGATGAGAGATGTACAAACGCAGAGTTACTGTTGTTATGGGCGACTTCAATCCAAAGTGAGCGAAAATCAGGCAGGTGAGCAAGCACTTGGCAACTACAGCATCGATTGTAGTAACACTAGAGGAGCGATGTTGGTACAATGCGCGCGAAGAAATAGGTTCGAATAATGAATACCTCTTCAGGAAGCGTAACAACGGGAAGTCGACCTGGAAAAGCTCTAATGGAGAAACAAGAAATAAAATAGATTTCATACTCTATGCCGATCCCACCATAGTGCAGGATGTAGAAGGGTTTGGTAGGGTAAAGTGCAGTGACCATCAGGTTACTGAGGTCTAGGATTTACTTAACTGAAGAGGAGGAACGAGTAAAATAACTTAAGAAGAAACGGTCAACCCAAACCATTAAGGGTAAAAGCCAGACCTATTCAGCGGGTGCGAGCAAAAAATAGAGCAGTTCGAACAGGAGGAGAAGATAACATAGAGAGTAATGATTGAAACCGTACACTAGGCTGATTTCAGAAGCAGTAATTGGAAGTAGGAGGTAAGGCACCAAAGGCAACCAGGAGGTAAGTTCTCCCAAGCAACAAATGATCTAATAAAGAAAATGACAAAGCATGCAAATGTAAACTCAAGAGATCAGATAGAATTCGCTGAACTGTCAAAATTGATCAAGAAAAAGAAAGTAAGGGATATTCAAATAATAAAATGGGAAAGATTGAGGAAGTCGTAAAAATATGGACGCAGTATGAAATCGTCAGAAGAAAACATGGCATAGGACAAGGCAAGATGTATGCACTGAAAGATAAACAGGGTAATATCATCAGCAATTTCTATTACATAGTAAAAACAGCGGAAGAATTCTATAGGACCTGTACAGTTCCCAGAGCAGCCAAGCTAATTTTATTCGAACTAGTGATGACCGGATACGGAGGCTCCTTTCATAACTAGCGATGAAGTTAGAAGGGCCTTGAAAGACATGACCAGGGGAAAAAGCTGCTAGAGAACATGGCATAACAGTCGATTTAATCAAGGATTGTGGATGATATCATGCTTGAAAAAGCTTGCCAACCCTTTATAGACAGTGCCTCACGACTTCAAGTCACCAGAGAACTGAAAAACGCCAACATTATACAATCCATAAGAAGGGATACGTTAAAATGGAAGAATTATAGACAGATTAGCTGCTTTCAGTATTGTATAAAATATTCACCAATGTAATTTCGATAGATCAGGGCAACACTTGACTTCAATCAACCAAGACAACAGGCTGGCTTCAGGAAGAGATATTCTACGATGGATCATATCGATGTCATAAATCAGGTATCGAGAAATCTGCGGAGTACAATCAACCTCTCTATATGGTATTCATAGATTATAAAGGGCATTTGATTCAGTAGAGATACCAATAGTCACAGAGGCATTGCGTAATCAAGGAGTACCGTAGGAGGCATACCGGTAATATCTTGGCAAATATCTACAAGGATTGTACAGCAACCTTGGATTCTCCACAAGAAAAGTAGAATTATCTATAAGAAAGGGTCAGGCAAGGAGACACAATCTATCAATGCTATTCACTGCATGCTTAGAAGAAGTATGGAAGCTCTTAGACTGGGAAGGGCTTTAGTGCGGATCAACAGCGAATATCCAGTAACCTTCGGTTTGCAGGTGATTTGTCCTATTCAGCAACAATGGGGACGAAATACAACAATGATTGAGGACCTTAACCGAGAAAGTCTAAGAGTGGGGTTGAAGATTAATATGCTGCTGACAAGGTAATGTTAAATAGCCTGGCGAGGGAACAAGAATTCAGGATCACCATTCAGCCGCTAGAGTCTAATAAAGGAGTACGTTTATCTAGGTCAGTTACTCACAGGGGACCCTGATCATGAAAAAAATTACAGAAGAATAAATTGGACTGGAGTGCACACGGCAGGCATCGTCAATCCTGACTGGGAGCTTACCGCTGTCGTTGAAAAGAAAAGTGTGCAATCATTGCGCTTTCTACCGGTGTCTAACAAATGATGGCAGAAACTTGAAGGTTTAAAAGGAACTCGAAGAACAAGTTAAGGACCGCACAAAGAGCGATGGAACGAAAAAAGTGTTAGGACTAACGTTAGGAGACAGGAAGGAAGCGGTGTGAACAGAGAGCAAACGGCATGCTAATTCATTTTCCAGGCAGCTGGGCCCTCGGACTGTGGCGCCGACGCACGGGGGGGGGAAAGAACGTGAACCACGTCTGCGCTTCGGATCGGTTGTGCCCCGGTGGCCGCAGTGCCGGGCGGCGACGCGAAGCGGCGGTCAGGTAGACTGCTCCCCCCTGATAGTGAGATTATATTTGGATCATCAAAACAGTGATGCGTTTATTTAGGAACAGCCGAAGGAGGTGAAAGCAGACCACTGTCACCTGCCAGACTTGTGGGCACAACTGTGGCTGCTGTTAATGGATCGATGCTATTCCTAAATAAACGCATCACTGTTTTTATGATCAAAATATAATCTCCTATCAGGGAGTGAGCAGTCTACTTGACTGGAGCAGTATTATTTTATTTGGGGTGTTGCTACGCTGCGCTCCGCAACACCCCAACGACCGCCGCTTCGTGTCGGCGCCCGGCACCGGGGCACAAACGGGCACAAACGGCGCCGCCGTGGTTCGCGTTCTCCCGTGCGGCGGCGCCACAGACCGAGAGCCCAGCTGCCCTGGAAAATGAATTGCGCAACCGGGACAACCAATATTCTAGTTGACATTAAGAGAAAAAAGATGGAGCTGGGCAGGCCATGTAATGCGTAGGATGGATAACCAGTGGACCACTAGAGTTACAGAATGGCTACCAATATAAATAAGGGAAGCGCAGTCGAGGACGGCAGAAAACTAGGTGGGGTGAGGAAGTTAGGAAATTTGCTGGCGCAAGTTGGAATCAGCTAGCGCAAGGCAGGGGTAATTGGAGATTACAAGCAGAGGCGTTCGTCCTGCAGTGTACATAAATATAGGCTGCTGCTGCTGATGATGATGTACACAGCGTAACAAATTCACGTAAGATATAAATTTACATTTCGAATTTGTCCCATTTGAATGATCTAATTAACAACACACCTTCCGCTCCTCAACTTCAGCTTCTCGACTAAAGCTATGCTAAATATATATAGGCTGTTTCACGTAACTTGAACCATATTCGTATATACCGGCTGGAAGGCAAGGGGGGGAGGGAGGCAAGTGCCCCCCCCCCCTTACGACTCAAGATATACGCCTTTGGTTCAAGTTATGGGACACACTCTATATATTTAGTTGTGATTAAGTGAACAATAAAACAACATATATGTGCAAAACACACACACGTAGATTTTCAGATATATATTGAATCTCAATATTGCTCAACAATGCTCAATAATACTCAATATTATTCAACAATACGTCAACAACAATTAGTTAATGACTTTACTGTTGTTAAGTGCTTAACAACTTTATTGTTGAGGTATTGTTGTGTACGTTCAATAACTATTGAAACATTATTGAAAGGATATTGTGTCGCCAATTCATCAACAATATGCCAACAACATTTCAATAGTCATTTTTATAATGAAATGGATGAAATTTAAAGAAACTAGATATCTGTTCTTGATACAGAGCTATTTATTTGTAAACTTCATGCTTCTATTTTTGCGAACTTTCGAACTGTTGAAAACTCTTTTAAAAAACTTCAGGCCCTAAATAGAAATTGGGCTTCCAACAGTCACTAGAATTTAGCTTTCTTTCTCAAATGCAACAAACTTAATTAAAATACGCGCAGGGGTCATCTCAGAAAAACGTTTCTTCGTTTTACATGTATTTGAATAGGTCGACTCGATTTACCCCATGACATAGATCAAAAGAAAGCACGCGAAAGCTTCGCTTTTAAGAGTGGAACGCGATAGCATTCAAACATCCTCGACGGCTTCTCACGGTTCCTGACGACTGCAGCTTATGCAACCGTAATGGCTACTGGCAAACACTGGCGGCGAACGCTATACACGTAAGCGAGCTTTGTTGTAGAAACGCGGCCTCTTGCGTTGGCCGATCCCAGTGATAGCGCACAACCGCTCCAAAGAAATTACATCATTTTCAAGTTTCTGTGTTTCTTTCGCACTTCAATTTATTTCAATTATTTCGCACTTCAATTTCGCACTTCAATTATTTCAGTCTGATAAGATTTAACATAAAAGGCATGCGCTGTGGGTGTTTTGTTTCATGATATTTGTTTGTGGATTGTCATTCTCAAAATTCCGAGGAATAGCTTTGTCAAGAATGTGAGACAAGGTATCAGCAACATTAGTGATACAATGGGGTGACAATATAACCCGCATATATAGCACTTAACATAAGAAGGCGTGTGCTATACATATACCTAAATATATTCTGAGGGCCTGCGTCGTTGGGGATGATCTTCTCGGCCGTGGACGCCGGCGACAACGCCGACACCGACGCCGGATTTTCTGCGACACGAGGCCCTTAATGCTTTCGCGTTAAAACATGCGCGATTTGACCCTTTGTACGGCTCGGCGCTTGTCGCATCTGTGAATTTGCCTGAGATACGCAGCTTCACGGCCGGGTCTCGGTGTCTTCCTGCAAGGGAGCAATCGGCTATTTTATCGCGGGTGGAAACTTTAGATTACCTCGTCTAAGCTGGTTGTTCGGCTAGCTCAGCGCCTGGTTGAGCGAGAATTCAGGCCCGCTTGCCGCGCTACCGAATCCCTTCTCCTAAATGCTTTCTTTTTGTTTTATTGGAAAGCATTAATCGACTCGTGAGGCGGAAAGTCCGGGGTTGGCAGTGGGACCAAACGATGGTACAAATAGGCTACGAGCCCTCGACCTTTGGTGGGAGTCGAACCCACGACCTTCGGTGTTAAGGCGATGTTAATTACGGTTAATGAAGGTAGAGTTAATTAAGACACTCGAACCCAGGTCCTCTAGCGTTAATTAGGGAATAGTTAACCAAGACACGGTTAATTAAGATAGAGTTAAAGCACTCGAACGAACGACCTTTGACGGGAGTCGAATCCTCGACCTTTGGTGTTAAGGCGATGTTAATTACGGTTAATGAAGGTATAGTTAATTAAGACACTTGAACCCAGGTCCTTTGGCGTTAATTAATGAATAGTTAATCAAGACATGGCTAATTAAGATAGAGTTAAAGCACTCGAACGAACGACCTTTGGTGGGAGTCGAACCCTCGACCTTTGGTGGGAGTGGAAGTCACGTCTCTTGGTGCTAATTAAGGCCCAGTGAATTGAGGTAGATATAGTTAAGGCACTTGAACACACGACCTTTGTTTGGAGTTCAACCTTCGACCTTTGGTGGAAGTAGAACCTGCGACTTTTCGTTGCGGCATAATGTCGAAGCATCGCGCGATGGTCCCAATGCTTTCGCATTCATCCACGTAGGGATAACTAAGTACCCTTGAAATTTTTTTCATGAGAAGGGGGCATATATAAAACAGCTAATATTTTGTATTTGGTTATATTTCACTCTATATATATATATATATATATATATATATATATATGTATATATATATATATATGTGTGTGTGTGTGTACACATGTGCTTAACATTCTTTTCTTTTCAGATGCTGAATACTACGCAACGAATATACATATACGCAAGAAGTATCATACATCATTATGACTATGATCACGAATTGTGTACACACTACACCAAGATAGACCTAAATGACACCGACTATGACTTCAGATTGTATATGCCTGGGCGCATAGAGTGCGTATGCCAATACATTCACTAAAACAGTCGAATACATAATATAAAAGTTTGGCTGGGTGAAATAAGTTTAAAATATATTGTTTTCGGTATATTGTAGAAGTGAAAATCACTTTGCTTAGATTAATACATTGCTCAGAGTAATGGCCATATTATGGAAATCAATACCGCAAATTGAGCAAATCTCAAAAGATCTAAAGTATGATTGTCATTTCTCTCTGATCGCCATGTGAGTCTTCGTGGTTTGGAAACGAGCAACGTAATGGGTTTCACGTGAACTTGTTTTAGTTACCTGGCTTTGTTAGCTGATATACAAAGTGTTTCAGACCGTACTGTGTTTGATAGGTGGTGTTCAGGCGGAGTATTTATCGGCCACTTTTGCAAGGCATATGAGGACAATGTGAGACAATGTGTACAATGTGAGACACATCAGCATGTGTCTCATTGCTCCTAAGCTTACCAGGCAAGCGTGAGATGTCGTGAACTCTCTCCAAGTCACTTGTTTCTTTGATTCCTGCTGCCACTTATTTTTTAGAAACGTTCAAGAAACTTCCGATACATGCAGGCACGTCCTGCGCCGAGCGATAACGTTTAACATTTGTTAGCCGGTGAAAAGCGGTCACCGGTCAAAAACGAGTACACGTGTCAATATATTAATCATTGCATTATCTGTGGACTTCTAATTATCTCGCCAATGTCTCGTTTTCACATGTAAGACTTCAGGGAATGCTTGCCCACGTGTAACGGCATCGGCAAAGAATGACAGGCCTTTCCGTAGCTAAGCCACATGAGCAAGTTGACGGCACTCTTCGATCAGCATGTCGAGCAACTTCTCAAAGCGGGGTGAATTCAGAGGCGTCCGGGTGATACGGAAGTACAGTGTCAAGGGTAGATGATGGTTCACGTCCATAAAGAATAAAAAATGGTGAGAAGCCTGTGGTTGCCTGAGTGGCGGCATTGTACGCCTAAGTCACAAAAAGGAGGACGTCGTCCTAATTGGAATGATCCGACGCAACGTGCATTGTGAGCATGTCACCAAGAGTGTGGTTGAACCGTTCCGTTAGACCGTTAATCTGTGGGTGATACGCCGTAGTGGTGCGGTGAATAGTGCGGCATGCTGCCAGTAGCTCATTAATAACGTCCGACAAGAAGACGCGGCCTCGGTTGCTCTCGCGGTGCACCATGCCGTAAGAAGAAATGTCGTAAGATGAACCCTGCGACATCGCGAGCAGCAGCCGAAGCAAGTGCAGCAGTCTCAGCGTATCTCGTTAAATGGTCTACTGCGACAATTATCCAACGATTTTCGTTAGCAGCGCATGGAAGGGGCCCATAAAGGTCGATCCCGACTCGGTCAAAAGGACGTGCAGGACACGGTAAAGGTTGCAGTGGGCCTGTTGCATGAGAAGTTGTCTTGCGTCGCTGACAGGCTGCACATGACCGAATGTATTTGCGCACATAAGAATACATGCCTCGCCAGTAGTACCACTGGCAGAGCCGCTCGTACGTTTTCAGGGTGCCAGCATGTGCTTGTTGTGGGTCGGCATGGAAATACGTGCATATGTCGGAACGCAAATGGCGTGGGATGACGAGCAGCCATTTGCGACCGTCTGGCTGATAGTTTCGGCGGTACAAGATGGCGTTTCGCAGCACAAAATGGGTGGCTTGGCGACGAAGGGCTCGAGGGCATGTAGCCGTTGAAGAAATAGTGAGAATGTCAATGAGAGACGCAATCCACGGATGCTTTCTCTGTTCAGAAGGCATGTCAGAAACAGTAAGCGCAGCAACTGGGCACTCCCTGGATGCGGGTGGCGTGTCGTCGGATCGCATGGGTGACCGGGAGAGGGCATCCGCGTCAAAATGTTGACGCCCGGAGCGATAGATGACGCGAATGTCAAATTCCCGGAGTCGAAGAGCCCATCGTCCAAGACGCCCCGACGGGTCTTTCAGTGACGCAAGCCAGCACAGCGCGCGGTGGTCTGTCACCACGTCAAAGGGATGGCCATACAAGTAAGGGCGAAATTTGCTTAAAGCCCAAACTGTAGCCAAGCACTCTTTTTCTGTGACAGAATAATTGGTTTCTGCCTTTGTGAGGGCACGACTCGCGTAGGCAACCATATATTCCGGGAAGCCAGGCTTGCGTTGCGCAAGGACGGGTCCAAGACCAACGCCGCTGGCGTCCGTGTGAACTTAGGTCGGAGCACTCGGGTCGTAGTGACGGAGAATGGGCGGTGAGGTAAGTAGACGACGCAGAGTGATGAAGGCTTGTTCACATGGCGGAGTCCAATCACGAAGGTGACCAGGCCCAGCCAGGAGCTTCGTCAGGGGTGCGACGATGCAGGCAAAATTGCGCACAAAGCGACGAAAATAAGAGCAGAGACCAACAAAATTTCGGAGCTCCTTCACTGTAGTCGGTAGCGAAAATTCTGCGACAGCACGAAGCTTGTCAGGGTCGGGATGAATGCCGTCTTTGAAAACGGCGTGACCAAGTATGGTCAGCTGGCGGGCTGCGAAGCGGCATTTTTTCAAGTTAAGTTGAAGGCCGGCGGTGGAAGGGCAAGTAAGAACTTCGCGTAGACGAGTGACAATCCAAAAGATTGTTCATCATTCTTTTGAATGTCGCGGGTACATTGCATAGGCCGAATGGCATCACCGTAAATTCATACAGGCCGTCAGGCGCAATGGAAGCTGTCTTCGAGCGGTCGGACTCATCCATTGGGACTTGCGAATAGCCCGAACGCAAGTCCAAAGAAGAAAAGAATTCGGCACCACGTAAACAATCCAGGGCGTCATCCATACGCGGTAGAGGGTAGACATCTTTTCGTGTAATCTTGTTAAGGCGACGATGGTCCACACAGAAACAAATCGAGCCATCTTTTTTCTTCACTAGCACCACAGGAGACGACCAAGGACTACAGGAAGGTCTGATAACATCACGTTCAAGCATGTCCGCAACCTGCTCAGATATGACATGACGCTCGGTGGATGACACGCGGTACGGTCACTGGCGTAATGGTGCGTGACGACCCGTATCAATGTGGTGAGAAAAGGTACTTGTGCGACCTAATGACGCTTGGTTCAAGTCAAAAGAGGCGTGAAAGTCAGTTAAAAGGGTAAGTAGTCGCTCACGTGGTGTCGGGTCGAGATCATCGTTAATAAAGCGACAAAAAAACATCCGGTGAGATCCGCTGAGATGGCATATGGGGTGTCAGTGCTGTTACATTGGTTGTAGCCTGGTCGTCGGCAGCAGGGAAAGACACATATTCCCCGAGTGCCCTTGAATGCCGGGAAACGCCAGCGGCAGAAGCGCGCTACATGTCCCGGGGTGCCACAGGCGTAGAATATGGGGCGGTTATCAGCAGTGCGTCAAGGATTTGTATCCTGCTGTTGTGCACCGAAGAAGTGAGCCGCCGGCTGCCGAGGCAAATGCGGAGAAAAGAACAGTGGCGGGCGAGGCACTGAAGGCAGAGGAGACAACACCGGTAGGCGAGGAACCCGTGCAGCCGCCTCAGCATATGTCAGAGCATAGCCTCCTATATAACGTCAGCGGTCACAGTCGGGATGGTGCCAATAGTGACGCCACAGCGCAAAGACAAAGTGTGTGAATTTGCGTTAGAAACCAGTATTTCTGCAGCACCATGGTGAACCGTGAGGACAGCGAAAGCCAACGATATAGGATGGCGGCGACTGAAGATGGCAGCGGGTGTGAACAAGACCGTCACGTCGGCAAGCGATGTGCATCAAAGAGGGACAAATACAGCGCTGTGAGGAGGATGGTCAGTATCAGAAGCTACACAGATCCTGCTAACATCAGGAACTTGCAAGTCGCGAGATGGTAAATCGCACAGAACGGAGAACTGAACCTCAGCACGCGCACAGTCAATGACGGCATGATGGCACGACAGAAGATCCCAGCGGAGAATGACATCGTGGGAGCAACAGGTTAGCACAAAGAATTCAATAGAGTACAAAATGTCTCGAATCAGCATTCTGGCAGTGCACACAGCAACTGGCTGAACTTGTTGAGCAGTGGCTGTTCTAAGTGATAGTACCGAAGGCATCATGGTCACTTTCCGTAATAAACGACAAAGCTTTTCACTAATCACGGATATAGCAGCACCTGTATCGACGAGCGCAAAAGATTTGAAGCCATCCACTGACACTTCAATAACGTTAGCGGGGGAGAAGCGAGGACTTCGATGTTCCAACGACGACGCAGTTCGTGCCTCCAGGAACTGCGGAAATCAGTTTTCCGCCTCAGTAGTACTGGCACTGGGCCGACGACGCATAGGTGAGAGGGAGCGGCGGCGAGGGGAAGGCGAGCGACGAGCACCAAAGGGCTGGTACTCCGGAGCTGGTAGGTCATCAGCAACATAGACTTCCCGTGGCGGCTGTTGTGGCATACGAACTGGTCGGAATCCGTAGCTGGGGGCTCGCGCGGTGCCCGTGAAGGCCGGGAAACGCCAGCGGCAGAAGCGCGCTGCATGTCCCGGGGTGCCGCAGGCGTAGCATATGGGGCGGTTATCAGCAGTGCGTCAAGGATTTGTATCCTGCTGTTGTGCACCGAAGAAGTGAGCCGCCGGCTGCCGAGGCAAAGGCGGAGGAGAGAACAGCGGCGGGCGAGGCACTGAAGGCAGAGGAGACAACACCGGTAGGCGAGGAACCCGTGCAGCCGCCTCAGCATACGTCAGAGCATAGCCTCCTATATAGGAGGCTATGGTCAGAGGTGCGGCCACGGGAGCCGGCTGACACGGAGATGGAAGAGCTTCAGTCACTTGCTCTTGAATCATCTGTCGGATCGCTGGAGCCAAAGGGTGAGAAGGCTTCTCCATGGTCGGCAAGATGGAGAGCTGTCGTGCAACCTCCTCCCTCACAAATTTTTTTACCTGCGTCAGCAAAGTTGTCTGGTTGTCGCCAATAACCAATGCTGCTAGCGAATCTTCCGTGGGTGGTGGGCGTCAAGCTAAGATGCGTTGTTTCCGTAGCACGTCAAAACTTTGGCACAAATTGATAACGTCAGCCAGGGTACGCGGATCCTTCGCTAACAACATTTGAAAGGGGACCTCATCAATACCTTTCATAATATGTTTTATCTTGTTCTGTTCTGCCATTGACGAGTTCACCCGCCTACACAGGTCAATGACATGTTCGATGTAGCTGGTGATCGTTTCACCGTGATGTTGTGCGCGCCCACGTAGAGTTGTTCCACGCGAAGCTTGCGCACAGCGGGGCGCCCAAACACTTCTGAAAAACTGGTCTTGAATGCAGTCCATGTGGTGAAATCGTGTTCGTGGTTTCGGAACCAGAGGTTCGCGACGCCGGTTAAGTAAAACAACACGTTGTGCAACTTGGTGGCATCGTCCCACTTATTGTGCCGACTTACCAGCTCGTACTATGGCAACCAATCACCCACGTCATGATCATCAGTGCCGCTAAAGATGGTAGGATCACACTGCCGCAACAAACCAGAAACGATGACCGCTGGAGGCTGAGGTGTATCTTCCTGGGCGGTGTCGTCAGGCATGGTCGCAGCAGCGGGTAGCGTCCGGTTTCGGATTTCCAGTTTTCGAGGTTACCCAGCACTTCCACCAAATGAAAGGGGGATTTATGGAAGCTCATCCGAGGGATCGCAAGTGGATTTTTATGCGCAGTCCTAGCTTTTGGCATCAGCAGGTCGAGCTCGGGTCTCGCGCCAAAGAGATGGCAGTGCCCACAGCGCCTACATGCATATTCACCCCTACAATATATATATATATATATATATATATATATATATATATATATATATATATATATATACTGATGAGGAGCACAACTTCACGGTTATCTTAGGTTTATTTACCCAACAGCTTCGGTTGGTGGACCGACCTTATTCAAGGGACCTTATTCAAGGGAACCGACTTTCAAGGGACGCTTGAAAAAGGTCGGTCCGAAACTGTTGGGTAAATAAACCGAAGATGACCGCAAACTTGTGCTGCTCATCTTTCCAAATACGCTTGGCCCTATGAAATATACACTTTCTATATGTATATATATATATATATATATATATATATATATATATATATATATACTAGCCGTCTAGCATTGTTACCAGCTGTCGTTACTGTTAGGACGGGAACATCATAACTATAACTGTAATGTGCTATAACGAATGTTTTATTACCTCATCTATATGTAACTGGCAATACAATGTCTATATAGACTGTAAAAGTTTTACTGTAACCTGGCGAGTAGTTTTCGGGAACATGTAGATAAAATATTGAAAAATTGAAAAGGTAAATTTAATTAAACTCAAGTTTATGTTTACCCTTTCACTAAGAGGTCTGGAAACGCGCCTGCATAATGCATATCATTTGATAATACTTTTTTTCAAGATTTCTAAAACCTTTCTCGAGGTCTTTTTTGTTGTAGTATGTTTGTCATCCACTTTTCTCTGTAGATTGCACAACTCCGCATTGCCAACCTTTCCCTTACTAAGGCAGGTGAGAGGAAACACAGAGTAAACATGATTTGATTGATTCCAAGTGCACTCAGAACAGGAATACGTGCGGCGTTTTTAATGGCAAACTTGAATGCACTTTGGACATGTTCGAGCACAAAGCAGAAAAAGATGCCGGTGAATATGAGCAAGTATTCAGGAGAGTGTCAGGTGGACGCAATACACTACATCAGTCCGTTCTCCAAGAATATATAAGGAACAACTAACAAGCATGCTATAAACTGAATAAACTTTGCACAACAGGTTGTGTTATTCTTGAAAACAAGCAAATACATCACCAAAAACAGCTAATACACTATGTATACGAAAACCGGGTCCTTTTAAATACCATGGTGCGCGGATATGACGCGATTCTTAAAAGGCTTGGAGCAGTCGTCCCCACTGCCTCGTTCTGTGCACTGTGCTTATTATTTTAGCGCTAAAGCCTAAAAATCTACTTTTTCTTTTCTCCCCTACCATTCTACCTTAAGAGACAAGAGCTTCAAACTTCATGCACAACTAGGAAATGGAACCGACGACCCAGGTCCGTACATGAATGTACCAAACTGGCCTGGTAAGTCTAAACACAATGTTGCCAAAATTTTGATGCCCGCAAGATGTTCCGTTCTTGTGCGTATGTTCTGATATGCCGTGCCGCCAAGTCATACCTTAATATAGGTCGAACATTTGTGTATTACTGGTTCTGGTCACTGTGCACGTTCTTTGATGACTCCTATAACTCAATCGGCACGTCGTATGTGAAAAATAAGCTTAAATAAAGTTTGCAGAATTCAAAAGCACCGCGTCCCATTACCCATGGTGCAAACAGAGGTAAGGTATCGAAAACACCAATCATTAAGCGTTTATACGTTCTGCAAGTGCTCTCAGAATCGCACACGACAATCGTATACTAGACATTCACTGTTTACTGCCGACCTATCCGTCTCGTCACTCGCCTCTTCTGATGTAAATGGGACGTATTTAAATACTATATACATGTAAATCAAACGGCATCCTGCAATCAAGCTGAGTGTTTAAGGAATAGGTGGGCAAAAACTTACCTGCTGTATTGCAAGGATTTTATGGGTGTTGTTTATGTGAACGTGGAGTGTTTGACAACTCTTGAGGCTTGTGAATGAAGAAACAGAAGAAGGCGAGCCAGGGGCACTTGCGCCTTTCCCGAGGCGGTGGTTTAGCTTTCTTTGTGTCTGCAAAGATCTGCCATAAAAAGCTACGATAGCACATCAGATAATGTCACCAGAATGTTAGATGTTAGTATTGGATATAACGCTTCCTGGTTGCACGCCATTTTCTCTAGTTAACAAGTACTTCCTTGCTCGGGTGCAAGATACCCGTTATCTCGATACCACACTTGCTTACAGACAGAAGAACGTCATACTAGTAGGCAACTTTAATTTTCACCATGTATCGTGGAGTTTTCGAATGGTTACTTGTGGCAAACGGTTGTGGGAGTGGACTTTATCAAATCATTTCTCCTGTTTAAATTCAGGAGTACATATTTTCGTTCGCAGTCAGCCATGTTCTGCCCTAGATCTTACGTTTATCAGCTCGAGCATTTCTATCGCTTCCTGGAACTCAGTTGACTCCGGTTCTAACAGTGATCATCTACCTATAATTTTTGAGCTTGTTACTTCGTCAACTTGTTTAGATAATCATGTGCGCACTTTTGTAAATTATTCAAAATATTAAAATGCGTTACAATCAGCTTTAAACGCCGAGGAAGGCATGGGCAGGGATATAGAAGGCAATGAGCCTTTGTTCAATACTAAAACAAACATAAAAAAGTGTCAGTTTGTCGTGCCATCTACTAAGAGTGGTTTATATTGTCCCTGGTTGAATTCTGACTGTGAGCGAGAGTTTAGACGTCGAAAAGCGGCATGGAAAAAACTTTTATATAACCAATGCCCTGTTAATTGGGCTCACTATAAGTATGTAGCTGCTAGATTTAAGCGAACAGTCTCAGAAGCTAAGGGCGAATATGATTCGAAACACTACACTTATTTTTTAAGTCTAGTAATAAAAAAGCTCTGTTTAAATTTCTTCGATCCCGTAAAGTAATACCAGCGCTAGTGAATATCGCCTCAGTCGTTATATCAACGAAAGATTTATAAGAGTCACTTGAGAAAATTGCTAAAGGTCTAGCGCAACGATTTACAGATAAATTGCCGAGAGGACTATCGAATCCTCCCTCGGGAGACGACTTTGTGGAAGTCACATTGACAGAGCTGGAGAACATTATTCGATTATTACCGGCGTCAGCCCCAGGTCCAGATGGAATTACAACACGAATGCTTAAAGATTTGTTTGATTACGTGCCTCAAGACTTACTAAATAGAGTAAATGTTAAAAAAAGTTGCAGTGGCTTAGCTCGGCTATGCCAGGATATACGTAGCGTTAGCAAAGGTTCAGCTGATTATTCTTAGCTTTCCTGGTTGTCTCCTACGCTCAACCGCTAATTGCCAGGCAACTACTTCGGGATCCGATGAGTCAAGCTTCTCCGTTCTTCTGCGCTGTTGAGCAGCATTTGCGCTCTCCTTCTCCATGGCTATACCACACTGGCAAACGCCAGTCAGAAGCGCAGCGGCTCCAGCGCAGTGTCAGACGGCGACTGCACAGCGAGCGCGCGCCGGCGCCAGTGCGTCTACCACGGCTACGACGTCACTCCTCTGGAATGCGCAGACCGGCGGCGGTGAGTCGCGCGCGGCGGCGGCGGAGTGCGCGAGAGGTGCCGGCTCCGGTGGCTCCGGTGCGCAAGCCGTGTGACATCACTGATCCTTGCGCATGCGCAGCACGGCTCTTGATGTGCCGCGCGAAACGGGCTTGGCTAGGCCAGTGTAACTAACGCTACAAAAATTCCTGCATTTCAAGAAAGTGGAGGGTAGTTAAAGTTATTCCACTGCTGAAGAAAAAAAAGTAGCTGGACTTGACCTAGACAACATAAGGCCAATTTCTCTAACTTACAATCTCGTAAAATACTAGAAAAAATTGTCCATGGGCGCACATAACAATTTCTATGCAGCACGATGCAATTCTTCCCGGGCACTCGATATGGTGGGCCCATGTAGATCTAGAGAGCTGTATAAACTTTCTCGTCGCAAACGAGAGTATGCAGCTTTGGTGACGCTGGATGTAGCAAAAGCATACGACACTGTAGAAAACCTTATTCTATTGAATAAATTTAAGTATACGAACTTACCAAAGTATAATATCGTATAGATATATGAATTTATGAGAGATAGAGAATTTTATTATTATCAACACGGCATTTGGACGTCTAAATGCAAGCCAACAAGAGGTGTACCACAGGCTGCCGTTCTTTCTCCCATTTTGTTTAACATTTTCATAAGCACAATTCCTTTGTCTAGAGAAGTAAACGTTTGTGTTTATGCGGCCGATATCGCATTTGTTGCATCTGCAACTAATGTACGCTCACTGAACCAGTTGTTGCAGAATTAGCTAGGAAGGCTTGAAACATGGCTAGATGAGATATGCATGTCATTAATGTTAAAAGTGCTGTACTAGTTCTCCCGTTATCTGCAGCATTGCATATATCCCTCTAATATCAGCAGGAAACCAGTTCTCAAGTTGACTCGGTGAAATACCTTGGTGTCATATAGGATGGCAATCTCGTCTGGCGCACTACATTGAACATATCACCACAAAGGCAGAACGTGCCATAGCTATGCTCCACCGACTCACTCACCGTTGCTCTGGACTACGCAGGGATACTTTTCTGATGATATATAAGATGTATATTTGACCCATATTAGAATTCGGTTACGTGTTATTTTCTGGTTGTCCCTTCTATACCATTCAACCTCTGATACTATTAGAAAGAAAATTTTTACGATTATGCCTTGGGCTACCTAGATTCGTTGCCAACACTGTGTTATATCAGGAAGCTAATATACCCACTCTATATTGTAGATTCCGCATGCTTATGGTTCAGACTTCTTAAAAAGATTATCAGTTTGTAAGGCGACGTGCACAATACATGTTTTTCACTAAACCGTCCGAGTTTTTTAACGTGTCGTGATCACGATTACGCAGTCATCAGATAATATTTGTGCATGCACAGTTACAATTCAATGTGTCAATACGTCCAGCTTGCCATTCGAATAATGCCTTAACAGACCTCAAAATTGAATTCGAAGACGTATGTTCAAGTCATGCTAAACTATTGCCTAGCAGACATCTAAATAATATATTAAAAGACCACCTAAACCAGCTAGCTATGGACAACATAATAGCTAGCGACGCTTCCCTGTGCAATGAGAAGGCAGGAGTGGGAATCTTCTCTGAATCTCTTCAATGGTCATACTCCGTTCGCCTTCCCGACTTCACACCCATTTTTCAGGCACAACTAATAGCGATTATATGAGCACTGCGAAATACTCCTCAGAATGAGTCGTTAGGTGTTATTGTGACTGACTCACTGTCTGCATGCACAGCACTTACAGCCTCGTCAAATTCAAGAATTCCGTGAACATTTTCTTCAATGGTTCCTTCGTACTTGTGGCAAGTATACTTGCGTTGGGTACCGGGACATCGTGGTTTGCATGTGAATGAAATGGCTGATTCACTCGCACGAGCAACGAGTTGCGCGCGTTATTGGGCTTCAGCAATCTCCTCGGCGTTGTTGTGTACCCCCAGCTTGAGATTGCCAAAGTGAAGCGACTGGTTTCAGACGGCGACGAAGAGTGGTGAACGAGATGAGAACGGGACCGACGTCCTTGCGGAGACGGGAGCGGCTGGATCCTGGTGGAACACTGTCGGCGTTAATAATGTTTCTAGTCGGCGTGTAGGGCGAGAGAGTGCGATTGTCTAGAACTTGGTGGTAGTGACTCGGAGACGACCACCGAGGAGGCGACGACCAGTGGTTGCGGCAATGACGGGCGATGTGTCCAATACCGGAACAATTAAAACAGATGGGTCTATCATCCGCTCAGCGCCAGACAGCTGGGTTGCGACGGAGTGGCGTAAAGCTTTGCGTCTGGGAGCGAGCGGCTCGAAAAGTCTGGTAGGTGCTCGTATGGCGGACCGAGCAGAGAGGTGGAATGCCCAAACTCGCTATTTCCCCCCGAACGACTGCGTGTATAAGCGAGATAGCGGGCACGCTTTCCCCGACTGTCGGAACGAACTGGAGCCAGAGTCATGGCCTTAAGTTCATGGTGAACGATGCGAGAAGTATACGAGTATATTCCGCATTTGTGTGGTTCGCAAGTGAAAATCACCATCGGTGACGCATCCCAGCCTAAGGTGTCATCATCATCATCATCATCATCATCATCAGCCTATATTTATGTCCACTGCAGGACGAAGGCCTCTCCCTGCGATCTCCAATTACCCCTGTCTTGCGCTAGCGTATTCCAACTTGCGCCTGCGAATTTCCTAACCTCATCATCCCACCTGACTTTCTGCCGTCCTCGACTGCGCTTCCCTTCTCGTGGTATCCATTCTGTAACCCTAATGGTCCATCGGTTATCCATCCTACGCATTACATGGCCTGCCCAGCTCCATTTCTTCCGCTTAATGTCAACTAGAATATCGTCTACCCCCGTTTGTTCTCTGATCCACACCGCTCTCTTCCTGTCTCTTAACGTTACTCCTAAGATCTTTCGTTCCATTGCTCTTTGTGCGGTCCTTAACTTGTTCTCGAGCTTCTTTGTTAACCTCCAAGTTTCTGCCCCATATGCACCATATGCCTAAGGTGTACCAGAGGTTATATGTTGAAAACCAGTACAATCATCGATAAACTCTGCGAGCAGGCCCTTAAAAACTTAATTGTCTGGCAAAAAATAATAAAGGATCGTGTAGCTGATTCAAAAACTTGAAATGGTCCCCTTAAGAGCTTTTGTCAGTGGACTATTTATATACTGGAAATTGGCTAAAAAGAATAGACAACTGAAAGACTATTGTATATACACAGCCTATAGACTAAAACAGACAAAAACAAAGAGGCCATTTAACGGCTTTGGTTCAATGGCAGTTTATAGACTGATTATAGACAAAAATAAATATACACCTTATCAACTTTTGTCTACAGACAATCTATAAATCGAGAGTATTCAAAAATAATCAACACCTTATCGAATTTCGGCTGTAGACAGTCTATAGACAAAGAATGAGCAAAAAGAAAGAGATACTGTATCGACATCCAAGTATGCGTGCGGAATGTTTGCTAAAACACACGCGTTCGCACGAGCATGCTGATTCACCGAACACTCCTAGTGTCCAATAACAAATTGCCGCTTTGCCATATTTGCAGAAAACGTCACTTGGCTTGAGGACATTTGCAGACAGAACAAGTATAAGAATGATGTTTTACACCCCTTAGAAATTTTCTAGGCTCTGCAAAATCAGAAACCCATGTGGCAGCAACAGGCAAGGGTGATACAAGCGCACAAAACTAGATATGTGGCCTGTACTGAGAGCAAAGTGTATAAAATACCACTCTCCTGTGCCAAATACCACCTGGGGCTGACAAGTACTGCCTAAACGAAAGGCTCAGAGAACATAACGTAAAAACTGGTCAAGATAGTTGGCTAGCATTGCACTGCAGCATGGCTGGGTGTCGTCCGCTTGTTCGGAGTTGCGGCCTTCTTAAAAGAAATAAAGACGCTCTAAGTAGACTGATTATTAAATCTGCAAAATTGATAATTTTGTAACGTGGCGAAGAGGAGGAGATAGAAGAAGAGGAGAAGGGAGGAGAAGAGGAGGAGAGTTCAGTGGCAGCCACGGCTACATTTCAGTGGCGACATCGTGGCGACCTCTCATCCATTCTGGTCTTCATCTGTAAATAAACATCGATCATCCGTAACAGTTTATGGTGGAAGGTGCTGGGTACCCCTGACCACCTCGCAACATGGACAACACGGTTTTCCAACCTCCTGATCTGCGTCGAAGCCGGCGAATCTCTGGATTTCCCGCATTACTTCCGGTGCTTGAGATGTCCCACACCGAAGCCAACACTCGCACGGAACCACCGGCATCTTCAACCCAAACGATGGCTAGTCTGTGGCAGCGCCAACATCTCGTAGAGCCTCGCACATTCGGAGGGAAGCCCGGCGAGGACGCCGAAGAATGGCTTAATCACTACGAACGGGTGAGCAAGCACTATCGTTGGGACAGCGTAAGGCGACTCTCAAACGTAGTCTTCTTTCTCATGGACACGGCGCTCGTGTGGTTCGATAACCACGAGGAAACTCTGACAACGTGGGATCGTTTCACGTCCGGAATCAAGGAGTGTTTCGGCGGTTCTGTTGCAAGGAAGAATCAGGCCGAGCAAGCGCTCCATCAAAGAGCTCAAGTTCCGGGCGAGACGTGCACGACCTACATTGAAAAGGTACTCAAGCTATGCTGAACGGCCAATCTTCGCATGTGAGAGGAGGACAAAGTTGGCCATTTGTTGAAGGGAATCACGCAGGACGTTTACAACTTCCTCATTGGTAAAGAGAACCTTAGCTCAGTGGCCGACGTAATACGTCATTGCCGTACCTTTGAGGCTCTCAAACTGCGCCGCATAACCCCGAAGTTTGGCCGGCTAGCAAACGTAACAGCTGTTGCAAGCATTGAAGACGACATCCCATCAGTCGATCTCTCGATGACCATTAGACATTTCTGGAGAGGAGCTATGTCGTTGCACGGAATTGACCAATGAGTTCCATGACAGTCAACATCCATACAATCCTCCACCAGTTCCCCTTTCCATCGCTGCAACGACTGTTGAGGAGTATCGCTCGAAAAGGCCAATGAGAACGCAACAAAACTTCCACCGGGAAACCGGGGACGAGCGTGCTGAGGGATATGCCCTTTGTTTAGCAATGACCTACTCGGAGCCATGGATATACCCATCCTACCCGAACGTTAGCCGCGAGCCTCCCGTGTTTTATACCTGCGGTGTCACAGGACACATCTCTCGATTCTATCGGCAACGTCGTTGGGCACCGATGTGGTACGAGTCACAGCCAACGCCCTATGGCACCGAACGTCGTAACTTCGACAATTCCTGGCCTGCATGCTCCTTTACTTCGTCGACGACCATCCGCATCAACAGTCCACGACGGAATCACCGCAGTACTCGCCCGTTTCAGACCGCATTTTCACTCCACCGTCTTCACGTCAACGTCGCTCTCCTTCACCGAGGCGAAGTTCATTCTCACCACCACCGTCGGGAAACTAGACTGCGCGGCCGATGGAGGTGAGGTCGCCAGACTAGACACGACACAGATACTTCCACCCGTTACAATGCTGAGAAACAAAGTGTAAGTTATAATTGATGGTATATGTACAATGGCCTTGGTGGACATCGGGGCTATGAGATCAGTTGTGAGCCTTTCTTTCAAGAACCGGCTTCGACGCAAAGTGATGTTTTCCCTCGACACGCATGCTAACTTCCGCGGAATAAACGGTGAAATATTGCGTCCCCTTGGTGTTTGTGTTGTGAATGTGTTATGGGCGGACAAGTGTTATTTAACCGAGTTTGTGATTTTGGAACGCTGCAATGCCGATGCTATATTAGGGATAGACTTTCTGAAGGCCTGCGGGGCTTCAGTCAATTGTAGTGACGGCGCGCTTGCGATTATTATCAGAGCTCGTGGATCAACAACCCGCTGGCCAAAAAACATTTGCCGTTTCTGATGGAATGACGCTGACTCAGTGGTCTTTAGCACCGGTATCCGTCATCGCATCTTGTACAGACGCTTCATTTGACGCCATGATACAGCCCTTTAGTGATTCTTGTGGGAAGAAAAACCTACTGGTACCTAGTATCGTATCTGTGAGCAATGGTAGCACGTTTTTGGGGAAGTTAAATTGTTCTGCCGTCCCTGTGCGTGTTCCCAACACATGAAGATTACTGCCTTCGACGACGTCACATCGATGGTCGTCAGGGACGAGGATTCCACTGAAGGACAAGCCCTTACGAGCAGAAAATTTACGCATGTTCAGCAAGCCTTTGTCTTCACGTGAACGGGACACCTTCGTACAACTGCTATCCCAGTATGCTTCAGTGTTCGACTTCTCTCAAGAAGATCCCCGTACAACTATCCCATCGTCGCGTGCTCGTCATCGCATTGACACAGCATCGGCACATCCTCTTAGGCAAAAGCCCTTCATCAGAGCGCAAGCTAATTGCGGACCAGGTACAAGAGATGCTGAGGAAAAATGTCATTCAAGAATCATCAAGCCCGTGGGCCGCACCTGTCGTCCTGGTGAAGAAAAAAGATGGCTCGTGGAGATTTTGTGTTGATTATAGGCGACCTAATGCAATTACCAAGAAGGATGTGTACCCGCTCCCGCGAATTGATGACGTAATAGACTGCCTACATTCTGCCTCCTACATTCTGCCTCCATTCGGCCTCCTATTCGAATTTAACGTTATGTAATGCGCCCGCCGCGTTCGAGAGATTCATGGACACAATTCTCCGCGGACTAAAGTTGGAAATATGTCTTTGCTATCTGGATGATGTTATTTACGGCTGCACTTTTGAAGAGCATAACGAGCGCCTTAGCCTGGTTCTGAAATGCATGGAGAAAACAGATTTGATTCACAACTCTGGAAAGTGTAGGTTTGGGGAGCGACTTACATTGGTCCTCGGTCATCTAGTCGACAAAGATGGAGTCAGACCTGACCCCGCAAGATTGAAGTGGTCAGTGCCTTCCAGCCTGCGCAGTCAGCGCGGGAACTGCGCAGTTTCCTGGGACTCTGTCCTTATTTTCGTCGTTTTGTCCCAAAATTCGCCGACATTGTGCACCCGTTGACGCGTCTGTTGCAAAAGGATGTATCGTTCGACTGGACACAGGAATGTGAGTCATCGTTCCGTCCACTTAAGTTCTTACTTACGTCAGACCCATCCTGCGTCATTTTGATCCGTGTTCCCCTACCGAAGTTCATACTGACGCCAGCGGAATAGGCATTGGAGCAGTACTTGTTCAACGGCGAAACGACGCCGAACACGTTGTTGCCTATGCCACTCGTTGCTTAAGCAATGCTGAGCGAAACTGCACAATCACTGAGCAGGAATGCCTTGCAGCTGTTTTTGCTGTTCCGAAATTTCGCTGTTACATCTATGGTCACCAATTGAGCATAGTCACTGATCCCCATTCATTATGCTGGCTGGTCAGCCTTCGGGATCCGTCTGGTCGTCCAGCCTTGTGGGCCTTACGACTGCAAGCGTACGACTTTGTACTGAAATACAGAAGCGGCCGCCGGCATGCTGGACGACGATTGTCTTTCCCGCTTAGCACTGTCAACGGTAAATTCTGAAGAAGACACTTTCGATGACTGACTGGCCGGTATTGCACCTGAATTTCTGGACGCGACCGTCTTCCAGGAGGATCAACGCAACGACGTCAATCTGGAATCTCTTTCGTGATGGCCCTGAATCCGAAAGCCAGTGGTGGGTTCTCCATACGTGACAGCTTGTTGTATACAACCAACCACTCTGCAAGTGGCGCCTGCTTTCGTCTTGTAGTTCCGGATAGTCTCCGTAGTGCCGTGCCACATGCCATGCATGATGATCCAACATCAGGTCATCTTGGATTTGCCCGTACGCTACAGCGTGTGCAAGATCGCTTTTACTGGCCTCACATGCGTCAAACAACCAAGCAATATGTGGCTAGTTGTGGCCAATGCCAACGGCGGAAACGACCTTCAACCACCCCACCAGGTCTTCTGCAGCTGTTGATTCCCCCTCACACACTTTTTGAGCAAGTTGGCGGGGACCTCCTGGGCCCATTCCCACGGTCATCGAATAACAATCGATGGTTCGTCGTTTGTGTAGACCATCTTACACGCTACACGGAGACTGCAGCAGTACCGTCCGCTACCGCTGTTTGCGTCGCAGCTTTCTTGTTGCATTATGTCGTCCTACGCCATGGCCCACCTCGCGTGATCATAAGTGATCGCGGTCGTCAATTCGTGGTCGACGCTGTTGAAGAGCTGCTTCGGCTATGTGGAACACAATTTCGTCACTCAACGCCATACCGTCCGCAAACCAACGGTCGTGTTGAACGCACGAACCGAACCTTGACGAACATGCTATCCATGTATGTGTCCTCTAACCACAAGAACTGGGATGATGTGTTGCCATTCATATCGTACCTCTACAACACTGCGAAACATGAGACAACGAATTAGAGCCCTCTCTATCTCCTTTATGCTCGATCGCCGCGGAGCTTCCTCGGCACGATTCTGCTGTTTTCTGTGGACGCTGAGGATTCCGTTACCAAAACTCTTTGCCTCGCCGAGGAAGCCCGCCGAATAGCACGCGCCCACACATTGGCATCGCAAAACCGCTCGAAGGATCGGTACGATAGTTCCCATCAAGCCATTTATTTTGAAAAAAGGTGACCTAGTGCTGCTATGGACCCAACAACGCAAGCGTGGCTTGTGCAGCAAGCTCTTGTCACATTAGGCGGGCACGTTCGTTGTTTTAGATCACCTGAGCGACCTAACTTACGTGGTTGCATGGATAGGCGTTCCAAGAAAACCCAGCTTGCTCATGTTGCACGCCTTAAGTGCTACTTCCCCGCCACAGAACAGTGACCCTCCCAGTGGGCTTCGTCTGCGAAAGGTGAATTGTAACGTGGCGAAGAGGAGGCGATAGAAGAAGAGGAGAACGAGGAGCTCAGTGGCAGCCACGGCTAGATTTCGGTGGCGATATCGTGGCGTCCTCTCATCCATCCTGATCATGACATGATCATGACATGAGATCCACCGTCGAAGGAGAAGACATCGACCCTGAAGAATGCAACGAGATCGCTGGCTGGAAAATCATTGCACCCAGGGCCAGTAGGACCGGCAACGGAGCGTGTTTAACCAAGGATACTACCCCTACAGGGACACCACCACCCCAGGCAAGCAATGGCAAAGCTTCTACTGTTAGAAAAAGCATTTTGAGACAGAGTAAAATGCCTCCATTACCTGAAGACGATGTTAAGATCATCATCAGGATCCGTGGAGGACTTAATATTGCCAGATTGGGCATCACAAGAGTGGCTGACGCAATAACAACGGCAGCTTCCATTGAGACGTCCGGGCGAGAGAATGATAATATGCCCTAACTTGCAACAGAACATAGTTGTGGTCAGCACGCCACTCGAAGAGAATGCAACCAAGTATGCCACCATCAGAGATATTATCATCAATGACCATACCCATGAGGTTGCCGCATACAGGGCGGCACTGCACGAGACCTGTAAAGGCGTTATTAGAAGCATCCCGCTCAGCGAGAACGAAGACGCACTCAACCGCAAAATCGTTAATGCGCATAATCCTCTGGCCCTGGCAGCCAAACGAATTAAAGAGACCAATTCGGTCGTCATTGCTTTCGACGGCTATAAAGTTCCAAACTACATAAGATACGGCAACGCCCTCATACGCTGCGCGCTATACCGCAAGCAGATAGACAACTGCTATGCCTGTGGACGACTGGGACATCGAGCGGATGTCTGCCCATCACCAGATGAGCCCATCTGCAGGGGCTGCGGAACACCAAATCCCACGGAAGCACACTACTGCCCCCCACAATGCTCCCTATGCGGAGAGGAACATATCACGGCTGGCAAGGAATGCAGGCCGCGATTCCAACTTCCCTACGTCATTAGAAAACGTAGAATCGAGAAGAGAGCAACGCTGACCTCGAATCGAGGGATCCAAGAGAGCACATTCTGGCTAAACGAGCAACATTTCCCTGAGCTCACCCAATCTCAACCAAGCAGCGGCAGCGTAGCCCGCGGAAGATCGGGATCAAGACACAAATCCAAGGACCTTAGAGGATCATCACGCAGCCAATCCAGGGGACCCCGGAGCCGCTCCCGAGGACCCAACAAGGACAAGCACGAGACCAAGACCCGGTTCGACGTCCGGGGGTGGACCAACGGACACACATGGTCACGTGGCGGCGAGCCAGAATGGGGGAGCCGGAGCCACCTGGGCCCAGCGACTTCAATCACAACGAGCGACAGAGGTAGCTTCGGTCGCACCGCCAGAGCGTGACAACAATTCCGACACAATCCAAAGACTAGAGCAAGACAACCACGAACTCAGGAAATTGGTCGTTAGCCTCATGAATGAAATTAAGCAACTTCGCGCTTCCCTTGCCGCACCAGCCAAAGAAAACAACTCAGATATTGAAACAATGGATATACCGGTAGTCGAAAAAGCGTCAAACCCGGCTAAAAGGAAAGCGAGCTCGGCTACAAAGCACACCAAGGCAGTCAAAGCGAGAGCAGATAATACAGATACCTTCGACAAATTAGTTCAAAACTTCGCCGCACTCATGGCTGGGCAGAATAAATTAATAGAGCAAATGGAACACATCCGCGGCACAGTCGCTGACCTAGACCAAAGGGTGCGCTCCATGGAAACGAACACCCAACCAACAGAAATCTCGGTGGCACCAAACAGACCGCCCACAGCCCCTCTACGTCAGGTTCAACCTTTGGCACCTGACGACACAAACATTCAACAACATGGCCAATCACTCTGAACCTTTTAGAATCTGGCAATGGAATTGTAGGGGATATGCTCGCAAAAAAGCCCCCTTACAGCAATATATTCGCGCCACAGCTGATGCACCACATGTAATTCTCCTACAGGAAATCAATAGGGCTAACCCTACACTCACAGGATATAGCACCATAGCAAAAACCTGTGGTCGTAACGGGATAGCTACGCTAATCAGTAGCAAACTAACCCACATTCAACACGACCTCAACACGACCTCAACGTACCCTCTAGTAATCTGGAACATATCATGACCGAAATAATTCCTAGGAAATGCAAGGCTAAAAGCCTATTCGTTCTTAACATTTACATCAGCCCCAAATACCACGCACAGAGATTCAAACTAATCCTGAAAAAAGCATGTAGCAAAGCAGGTGATAACCCCCTTGTAGTCGCCGGAGACTTTAATGCTCCCTGCAGCATCTGGGGCTACAAGTATGACACAACTAAGGGCAAGCATATGTGGCAAAACGCAACCGAACTAGATCTCACACTCGCCACAGACCCGGAATTCCCTACCAGAACAGGTACCTCTACATGCAGAGATACGACACCCGACCTGTTCTTTGTCAGGAACGCCACTGAATTCCGCTGGCGTATTCTACTCGAAGATCTAGGCAGTGACCACTGCATAAACGAATTAACGTTCCCAATAGCCACACGAATCCCTAAAGTTCACACTTTCGTAGATTGGGCAAAATTCAGAGAAATCAGAGAACATTGGCTCAAGGACCAACCAACACCCACACTAGAACAATGGGTGAAACAGATCAAGGATGATATCAAAGCTGCCACCTCGGACATAGAGACAGACCTGCCAATAGACAGCGTAGACAGCGTAGACAGCCACCTAGCCCACATGCTCGAGGCCAAACAGTCCCTCACATCTAGGTGGAAGGGACAGCGTCTTAACCGCAGGTTCAGAAAAAAAGATTTCGGAGCTCAACAAGCAAATAGAGGAATATTGCTCTAAGCTTTCCAGGCAGCAGTGGGACGATTTCTGCAATTCTATTCCTGGATCTCAAGGGTGCTTTCGATAATGTGAAGCACTCAAAAATACTGGACAACCTGCGGAAGACACAATCTGGAAGAAGGACTTTTGAATACGTCAGAGACTTTCTACAAGACAGACGAACTCATGTAAGGATTGGAGATTTTAGGTCCGAATCAATCCCTATGGGCACTAGGGGTACGCCACAAGGAGCAGTCCTCTCTTCTCTGCTCTTCAACATCGCCCTTATGAATTTGCCGGAACAACTCGATCGCATAGAGTGAATTCGGCACGCCCTCTATGCAGACGACATCACTATTTGGGTGACCAAGGGCAGTCTGGGGCAGATGGAAGAGGCGCTTCAAGAGGCTGCTTCGATGGTCCAAAGATATGCCGAGGAGTGCGGACTGCACTGCTCTCCGGAAAAATCGGCTCTTTCATCATGCGCAGACGACAAGATGAAGCCTCGGTAGAAATTAGGGTTCACGACGCCGCAATCCCTGAAGTGGAGACATTGCGTATCCTGGGACTACTGCTTAACAACAAGGGTGCCAACTCAGAAGTGATTGCTAAGCTCCGTACGACATGCGAACAAGTAATACGTATGATCACTCGTATCACCAATAAGACGAGAGGGGTGATGGAAAACGACACTCTTCGGTTGGTCCAAGCCTTTATACTCAGCTGAATCGTGTACGTGGCTCCGTACCTTCGGATGAGGAAGTGCGATTTAAATCATTTCGATGTCATCCTTAGAACAGCATATAAGAAGGCGCTGGGACTGTCGGTCAAAACATCTACGGAGCCGTTGCTGCAGTTGGGTGTGCACAACACAACAGATGAGCTGATTGAGGCCCACCTATTAAGTCAATATGCCAGATTGGCAGGACCGAAAACGGGGCGCAAGGTGCTGGAGGACTTGAAAATCAGCTGCCCTTACCACACGGCAGCAAGACAAGACATCACGAAAGAGTGGAGGAGCAAGTTTGCGACACTGCCCCTACCGAAAAACATGCACCCTGAATATGATCAAGCACGGAGGAGGGCGAGAGCCAAGAAGATGGACGGGATCTATTCTAAAATAGAGGGAGCCTTCTTCGTGGATGCTGCGGGTCCTGTAGGAGGGGTCTCGACAATAGCGGTTGTGCAACAAGGGAAAACGGTCAGTGGACTTTCTGTTCGGCACGGGAAAATTGCAGAATTGGAAGAGGTGGCGACTGCTATGGCAGCTTCGCATCGTAATTCCGAATACATCATTACGGATTCGCAAACTGCATATAGAAATTACATGCGGGGCAGAATTGCGCCGCTAGCTTGAAGGATTCTGAAACAATCTGGGGTCTTCGCTTCGCGCAAAGAGCTGATTTGGGTGCCAGGTCATCAGGGAGTAGAGGGAAATGAGCGTGCACACGCCGCCGCCCGAGCTTTCCTCCCCCGGGGTCCCTCCACCTAGCAATAAAACACTTAAGAATCTAGACACAGAATCAGTCGGATATCTCACCAAAGAAATCAACTCAATTTGGAACCTAGCCCTAATAGGCTTAGGCAGGAAGCTCAGCGCCATCGAAGGCATCAAGTACACAATATATGCTGACGATGTCACTATATGGTGTAACGGTGGCAGTGACGACGGCCACATTGAATCGACATTACAAAGTACTCTTAATACGATTGAGGATTACCTAGAGCCCACGGGACTTAAATGCTCCCCAATGAAGTCAGAGCTTCTCCTTTATACACCAATTAGACCTGGACCCAAACCAAAGGGCTGGGTCTACGCCAAAGACCGGGACACCAAACTTCACACTAAAAGCGGAGGAGTGATTCCCATAGTAAAGTCAATCAAAATTCTATGTATGATAATTGAGGCCAATGGCGCTAATACCAAGGCGATGAAGAAGCTTATAACTAAGACAGACAACGCCATGAGGCTAATCAAAAAAGTCGCCAATAGACAACAAGGTCTCAAAGAGGACAATTTACTCAGGCTCGTACATGCATTCGCTTTATGCCACTTCACATATGTGGCGGCGATGCACAAATGGAAACCCTGTGAAAAAGAAAAGCTAAATATCCAACTTAGAAAGATCACCAAGTAGGCATTGGGTGTCCCGAGTTGCGCGAGCACGGAACGCCTAATGCAGCTTGGCACACATAACACACTTGAGGAGATCGCAGAGGCACAGGAAAGAGCTCAGTTGGCTAGACTGGCGGGTACCAGGTTGGGTCGTGCCCTGCTCCAGGAGTTAGGCTTCGACGAACCTAAAATCAACTCACTAAACACAGACATCCCATTGGACACGCGTAAACGCTTCGAAGTCAAACCGCTACCTCGCAATATGAATCCGGAACACAGAAAGGCGACTATACCGGGGCGCTAGTCTTCTCCGCAAAATTCATAAAGAAAAGCAGAGCGCTTGTTTTGTCGGTGCAGCAAGACATACAGACAGAAAAGCTTTCACGGTAGCTCTCGTGGACAACACGGGCAAGACCGTCAACTCAGCCACGGTTATCACAAACAGCCCAGAGATTGCCGAGCAGACAGCAATCGCCTTGGCGTTAACGGATACCCGGAGGCCATACATATACAGTGATTCTCGTAGTGCAGTCAGAGCCTTTCAGAAAGGTGTAATCTCGCAGCAAGCCTTACATATCACACAAAAGAGCAAAATCCACTTCCATTCAATCTGCTGGTTCCCTGCACACCTGGGAAACATAGAGAAGGCCCCCCTGAATCTCAACGAGATGGCCCATAAGAGCGCGCGAGAACTAACCCTCCGCCGCGCCACCCTCACGGGTCCGGACCATTTCCAAGAGAACAGGGACGCCCCACTGGCATATAACGAGATCACTAAACACTTCTACCTCAGCCGAAGGGAATTTGCTACACCACATCCCACACTCAAGAGACCACAAGCACTCACTTTGAGACTACTTCAAACCAATACATACCCCACACCCAAACGCCTACACTATTACATGGCGGAACGATTCCCCTGTACACAGTGCGCGAACTGTAATGAAACACTTGACCTCAAACATATGCTCTGGCCATGCGACCGAACTACCAGTGCCGATTACACTCAGAACCTGGCCAGGTTCGAGGCTGCCATTCGCAGTCCGGATCTGGTTGAACAACGTTGGGCAGTCCAGCAAGCCCACGACGCGGCCTCGAAGCTCAGTCTTCCGGTCCCGACGTGGGATTAGCCCTTCTATGGGTCACCCCATAACCTTGCAGGACCAAATAAAGTTCTCCATCCATCCATCCATCATCCATCCTGGTCTTCATCTGTAAATAAACATTGATCATCCGTAACAATATTTATTCTCAATGTGTGAGAATCTCTTATCTGTCGGAAATAGTTATAATTTAGTAATGTTCAATAGTGCGTACATGGCTTCTGAACCACTTGAGTGTCGTGTGTACATACGTATGTATGTAAAAGTGTACGTGTGTACACTTTTGTTCTACTCTCCATCTGTCTGTTTTTCGTGCTTTAGTTGCAGTACGCTTTACTTAACCTTCGCTTAACATAGATTCCGACATGCGCGTTGGATCTGCATTTTTTTGTCTACTGCAAAGAGTTTTTGTAGGAAGGGAATCTCTGGGTACTTCCTAAGATATCAAAGAATGCTTTCTCTACGACTTAAGTACAAAATACTGCATTTACTCAATTGTAACGCGAGCTTTATTTCACAATTTTCGTTGCTTGAACTTTACCCTCCCGTTACATTCAAATAACGGCAACATTTACGATTTTAAAACACATATTCTAAATTCCGAGGTTTTTAATTTTACATTGGCAACCTGTATCTTCACGTCCCGATTTATTTCATAGACAAGCCTAACGAAGTCAACTTTTTTTTCTCGGAATCGATGCCATTTTCCCTGTGCTTGTGACTTGGTTTGACGGTTGCAATGCTGCATTACCCTGAGCCCTTTCGCGCTTCGACTACGTTAATTGGCAACGTTATGGCGACGCAGAGCGTTCGGTATGGCGGCCGCTTCGAGAGACGAGTATTTGGTGGCCGAGGAGTAGGAAACTCGAGCCGCGCCTCGACATTAATCAGTCGAAGATTGGATGGTGGTACCAATGGTGGCACCAATGGGAGTGCCTTTGTAAATGCGGGGCTGGTTGGAAGGGCCTCATAGTGCCTGTTACTGTCCCCGATTAAAGTGGTTGAGCGGTCTTATAAGAAGTACTTAATCTAAAACGAGCTCGACGACACGGATGACTTGATTCTTGGGCGATCACTTTCGGAAATAGTTTCGCTTTCGCGAGGCTTGGCTCGTCTCGGCCGACACCGCTCTTAGCACTGATAACGATCTTGGCACAGCGCTAGAAACACTCGTCGGGGACGCTTTCGGTGCCGAGTCACGCGAAATTTCGTGTAAGTGAAACAACCTCCCAACGCGATCGCCCGAGAATACCGCCCAAAATAAGCTACACCTCCTTCTCCGAGGACGATGATAAGTGAAGAGAACTCGTTTCCTTCGTAAAACTCGATAATTTTTTTTTTAGAATTCGTGCCCGAACTGAATTCTTAAATCAAGGTGCCATTTCTCTTTCTGTTCCTCTCGCGTTACATTCGCGGTGTGATTTTTTTTATTTCGCGGACTGAAAAGTCAACCCTAGATTTACGATCTTGGCTGCGTTACATTCGAGTAAATACAGTACCTTGAGCAAAAGCAGCTTGAATACAAATCAAGACATAGGCGAAGAAAAAAATTTGATTTCACACATATTGTGAAGCGCTAAGGTGATAGCTGGCGCAATATTATACACAGCTTCTCCTGCAGTGTTTCATTCGGTACCCGTTTGAATATTAATTGAAATACGTACGTGAGCAACGTGCTTTCCAGAAGAAGACTTCCTTCATTGCTATTGTCACCGTTGTAGCCTAAGCCATGTGGCCTCAGCCAACCGCAGCGCATTGTCGACTTTAGTCCACGCTATCCTCCTTTGTGGAAGGTGGCGCTTTATGGTGGTCAAGTGGAGATACTTTCTCTTTTATATTCTGCCTTACGTTTATTATCATTGCCTTCGCTTAATTTCTTTCAAATTGATGCCGGTTTATAGATTACCTGCCGGTGGGGGCGTCAGAAAACCATTGTGGTTCCCGTCAATTATTATTTCCTACTCTAGCATTGTCATGTTTAGTCAGCCTCTAGAGTCTGTAAAGGAGTACGTATATCTAGGTCAATTACTCACAGGGGACCCTGATCACGAGAACGAAATTTACAGAAGAATAAAATTGGGCTGGAGTGCATACGGCAGACATTACCAAATCCTGACTGGGAGCTTACCACTGTCGTTGAAGAGAAAAGTGTACAGTCATTGCATTCTACCGGTGCTAACATATGGGGCAGAAACTTGGAGGTTAACAAAGAAGCTCGAGAACAAGTTAAGGACCGCACAAAGAGCGATGGAACGAGAAATGTTAGGCCTAACGTTAAGAGACAGGAAGAGAGCGGTGTGGATCAGAGAACAAACGGGGATAGCCGATATTTTAGTTGACATTAAGCGGAAGAAATGGAGCTAGGCAGGCCATGTAATGCGTAGGAGGGATAACCGGTGGACCATTAGGGTTACAGAATTGATACCAAGAGAAGGGAAGCGCAGTCGAGGTCGGCAGAAAACCAGATGGGATGATGAAGTTAGGAAATTTGCAGGCGCAAGTTGGAATACGCTAGCGCAAGACAGGGGTAATTGGAGATCGCAGGGAGAGGCCTTCGTCCTGCAGTGGACATAAAATATAGGCTGATGATGATGATGATGATGACTGTAACATCAGCCGAAGCGAAATTTTATGGACAGAAGGTCTGGTATAGTTTCATCAGGTTTCGTTCTCTAAAAGTTGGAGCAAGCATTCGCAGATGTGCGCAAAGCGATTTTTTGCCGTGAAGAAGAGAACTTCATGATGATGATGATGATGATGATGATGATGATGATGATGATGGTATGGTGTTACTCACTTTGGAGGTAGCGCAACTTGGTGGTAAACAGGAGAAACACCCTGTTTCTTCCTTCTGCTTAGTATTTTGCTTTTGAGATTTTATTTATAACTTTATTTAGGTTGTTTTCACTTCAGTGCTGTAATAGGTAAGTTGGAAATCATGGTGTGAGCAAAACATACCCAGCCGCCAGGCTGCTCTGTACAGGTGTAATATTTTTCTCTTCTGTAGCAGTAGCGTAGTGGCTGAGATGGAAAGCCTCTGACTTGTACTTTGTTAGACCTAAGGTCTGATTCACTAACAGCGCTACGCATTTTCCTAATTTCTTTTTAAACTGGCAAAACCCTTTGGGATTCCTGCGACGAACATTGACACGACTAAGGCATAGAGCCTACAATTGCTATTGCTGTAACATATGCCGTGTAGTAATCCGCCTACCGTATACACTGCCGTCCATTGCAGCTTTTGATCTTATGTTGTTTGGCTTCTATAATTTTTCAGTGCTGGGAAATGTCACAAAAAAGCTCTGGCGATACAGTTATCCTGGACAGTGTGGCATTATGTTATATCCCTGGGAAGGTAAGTAGGAAACAAGATGAACCATACTGAGATTCAACGGAGAGCCGATATATCATCGTCAATTATGGAGTAAAATATTCCGAAATTCGTATTTAGAAGGCTTAACTATTCATATATGTATACTGCTGTAACTGTGCACATAAAAAATACATGCCGAAAACATCAACAGCATGTTCGAACTCTTTTTTTTTCAAGACCTTTGGTTTGGAAAGCAGGTCAACGCTCAACTGACATCAATAACAGTTTTCACTTAGCCGGTCACCGAAATTAATGAAAAGGATAGAAAACTGCACAAGTTGGTATTGGTCAACGACAATGGAATACGCAGACACAACACCGCTTGTGCAGTGTAGACGTCTTTCTTCGTCTTCGCATTCAGTGAGCTGATATTATTAGGCATGAAGTTAATGACGTGGCTAGAGTTTGTTCATTCTTTGAGCCAGTGGCAGCGGCAGGTACGTTGATTCCATCCAGGCCTGTAGTGATCGCGGTGCTCGTACAGCCTCATAGTGCGGCAAAACTGTAGTTATCACAGCAGCTGCTAGTTTCACGAAGTTCCTGATGCGCGAACTAGTTTGGCGCCACAACAATACGGAGCCAGTGCTGAAAGTTTGAAATTTTGCGCGCGAACAGCAGCGCCATTACACAATGCCAGTGTTGTACACGTTCCTCTAAGACAAGAATGAAAGCTCGTTCCTTCCCAATCTTGAAACGAGTTCCCGTTACATAATGCGAAAGGAACACGTTCCAGTTACACTTCGAACATTGACACGTGTCGTTACGTTAAGGTTACATTTCAATTTTTAGTTAATTTTAGTGTCGGATAATCCTGAGGCGAAATAAACTTTAATAAAGTGAGCAATTTGAAACCCACTTCGAATAACGTATATATCATACGAATTTGAACATCGCTGTCAGCAGATTTTCTGGAGATAAAAAAGAATCCAAAGAAACGCTCCTAGACAATTTTTTTCAAGGAGCACCGGACATACTCCAGACATGTCTAGCTCCAACTTTGGTGCTCGTCTATTACAATATGGCTCATATTACGCATATGGCACTTTCCATTTTGGTCTTCAAGTGCGCAGTTAGGATACTGCGCTTCAGATGTGCAAATAGAAAGTTACTCACGTGCGCCAATATAATGAAATTTCTTTCACAAGACACCACATAGAAAGGAACAATGGGTATGCGGTTAATGAATACTGATTCAATATTGCAGTCTGAGTGAAAAAAAAATGTCCAGATACATATTCGCAACTTGAACTCAGCAAGAGTTGCATCTCGATGTTGGTGTCCGACAGACGAAGGAGGGAGCGTCACGTGACAATCTTGAAGCCAGTCATAAAAACAAAATATGCCGGGGTACTCATAAAAATTTCACCAGTCACGTGACAGGCAAGCAGTAGTTCTGTGAACCTCATGCGGTCGCCCATCCGCCTTCAATGATGTGCTGCGTATGTGCGTGCGCCCATTCACTGCCGTGGAACGTTTACATAAGGAACGCCGTTGTCTGTGCTGCTCCTTCGTAAACTTAACGAGTTACCGTTAGAGTTCCGTTCGGGAGAAGCAGTGGCGTTTCTCCATTCCTCCCAAAAGGAATTAATTCCATGAACACCGTTCCGTACAACACTGCACATAGCCTAGCGAGCGGTGGAAAGAGTTTGTGGTAGTACATGCTATCATTATGTGTTAGTGAATTAGCTGCTCAACTTGCGGAACTTGTGCCCAGCGCCTCTTTGGACTGAACATCGGCGTGCTAGAACGAGTAAAGCGCATACACTCCTCAAAAGGCCAATTGCTACGGACAAAGCTTGGTCAGATGCGCTGCAGGCGCTTTTGAGTGTTGATATAGGCGCGCGTTGGTCATGGTTCAAGATATTATATATAATTTTTTTGCCGTCTCTATCGGACGGCCTCAGTATATGTTAGTAGGACAATCAAATTGCCATAGCGCCTCCTGGCCAGCTCTGGTTTCCTATATTGCTAAAACAGAGATAAGTGTACCAACGCGATCATTGGGGGAAAAAGTTTGCGGAGAACTCTGTCTCTCTTTTTGTGACTAAAATATACAAATTCAACACGACAAAGAGATGTACTTGCGTCTTCCAACACTTTTGGGACATTATTCGCCAGGCTAAATGATCAACAGCCTTCTTTTGCTATTGTTAATCGTTTTACAGTGAAGATTCCTCTCCCCCTTCCCCTTAATTTGTGAGTGGCATCTGCGGCATCTGTCTTGCACAATGGGTTAGCCTCAGACATAGCGCAAAACTGCACTGGATATAGATGGTTTCCATTGGCGTAATCGGTGCCGCCATCTTCTGCTAGTAGCATGCCGAAAAGCTTAGCAAGCAAGATACATGGCAGCATGATAATTAGAAAGGCGTGTTTTCCCCTCAGCATCAAATTTATAACAGATAATCTGGAAAAACGGTCACAGACAAAAACCAATGAAAGTTAATTAACACGTGGTCATGCGTCGCAGTGACGTCATTGTGGCTGCCATGTTCGGGCACTAGCACGGATACAATCTGCATTTGTGACGTCATGTATGAACTATCTATAGTACAAACCGGGGTCGCCCGGGCTGGCAGGTGGCCTACGTAAGCGCAGACGTGACCCAATACACAAACACCAAGTCGTCGCCATGCGTCGTCGTCATTCCGTCGTGAGCATCACTCCGTTGAATCCCATCATTCTACCACAAATTTTGCGCTCTTGAAAGTTAATGCCAGAAGCATAACTAAAAAACTTCCCCAATTTCTTTCTGTAGTTTTATGTTCTCCTGATGTTATATGCATAAGAGAAACATGGCTTCATGAAGATATTCACGACTCAGAATTCCCACCTCCTTGTTACATTGCTGTCCGGTATGACCGTCAGAATGAGAAAGGAAGCGGTGTAGCTTAGCTTTGACGTTAAGATTTAACTTTAAGGTTTTACCAGGTCCTGCGAATGTAGAATTGGTTTGGTGCAAATGACTAGTATATACGCAGAATTTAAGTGGTCTTTATCGCCTCCCTGATAGCCCTAGTGACTTGTTCGATAATATTTCGCATTTTATACATGACCATAGCCTCGACAGTTCTAACATAAACGTTCTTGGTGACTTCAACTTTCCCGGCATCCACTACCCTTCGCTCACGTATTCCGCCGCTGGTGCCTCTGTTTGTAGACACTTAATTACCTTTTCTTTATCACAAAGCCTGATACAACTAGTTGATAAGAATATGCGGCAGAACTCCATACTTGACAGTGTTTATCGGTGACAGACTTGCTCATTTAGGCTTTAAGTATGATATCTTGGAAGGAATCTCAGATTATAACGCAGTTCTCGTACCCATTAACAGTCTTATCCCACATGAACACTTAAGCTATTCCACATTTCATGATATTAGCAAGGCTGATACCTCTATCACTGATACTCTGGTAGATAACTTTCACAATTTGTTGTCACTCAGTACTGAAAGTCATGTTGGCAGTCTGGTTGATTGTTTTGAGTCGTTAGTGAAATCTTGCATCAATAACTACGTTCCATTAAAAACAAGAAAGATAAATAATACACTTCCTTATATTAACCAAAATATCTTGCACTTGTCGCGCCGTGTCTGTAGACTACGTAAATAAACGCTTTCTAATCCTGCGCTTCACGCTCTTTTTGAAAAACCCAAGGAGAAACTTCGTACTCGTAGTAAAAGTTCTAAAGATTTCTATTTTTTTCAGTGCAACTCCCTATGCTACTTAAATCAAATTCTCGCAGGTACTAGACATGAAGTTTACCTAGTGCGATGTGCGGTACCTCTTTCATGGTTAACGATGCTATTACTAAATACCCAATCATAGTTTCGAATGCTTTTAACTCGTACTGTCCGATCTGTTTTCGCCCTCGATAACCGTGTGGTTCCAAAGTTTAGTTATGATGCACAAACTTATAAACTAGGCGGATATCGTAAGAAGTTCTGATGGTGTCTTAAACCTAATCTTGAGACTCGACACTGAAAAGTTTACTAGTTCTGATGGTATCCCGAATTCTTTTCTTGTAAGATACTCCCTATGGACAGCTCACTACATTACTGTAATCTTCTAGAAATCCTTAGACTTTAGTGAAGTACCAGCTAAATGGAAAACAGCCAATGTCTTGCCTTTGTATAAATCAAGTGATAAACAACTTCTCTCTAACTACAGTTTGATATCTCTCACACCCCAGTCATGCAAGCTGTTAGTGCAGATTATTCACAAACATATAATCGAATTCCTTGATTCTAATGACGTTTTAACATCTGCTGAGCATGGTTTCCGTCGTGGCAATAGCACTGAAACGCAATTAGTCGATTTTGTTCATGATGTCGATTCTAACCTATACATAGGCAATCAAGTGGATGCCATTTTTATTGACTTCTCTAAAAGCTTTTGACTATGTGATTCATTCTAAACTACTGGCAAAACTAAACGCCATATTCAATAATTTCTGTCTTGTTTCTTGGCTAGCCAGTTTTCTTCATTGTTACTCACAATTTATTTCTTTTAACTCAGTGGAATGAACTCCTGTTGACGTCACGTCAGGCGTTCCTCAGGGATCCGTATTAGGCCATCTACTATTTATAATCTATATTGGTTTACCTCGTATATATATATATATATATATATATATATATATATATGGTTTACCTCGTAGCACCCGAACTAAAATCAGACTTTATGCAGATGACTGTGTATTATACGAATCTATTAACTCTATGTATGACCATCACCGTCTTGCACAATACCTTGTCTGCCTGCGCTTGGTGCGAAACGTGGCAAATGAACATCAACCGTAGCAAAACATTCGTGATGTCATTTGCCAATAGATAGATCCCATCTCATTCGGTTATTCTCTGGATGGCATCCAACTTAAAAGAGTGTCTCATTATAAATACTTAGGTGTCATTCTAACAGAACATCTTTCTTGGTCTAAACACTTCGAATATGTAAATGGGAAAGCCCTAAAAATTGAGGTTATTTGTGCCGCACTTTAGCTCAAACCCCTCGCGATCCTAAACTGCCATTATATAAAACGTAAATTCGCCCTGTTATAGAATATGCATCTGTCGTTTGGTTCTCATAAAACATTCTGAAATAAGCTCGCTCAGTAATGTTCCTCAATAGCTCGCTAAATAATCTATCCGTTTCAAATTAGAGCCGCAGTTTCTCACCAACACAGGCTCAACAATCTCTGAACATTGAGCCATTACTTTCACGTTAAGGCATTGAAGCCTTAAACCTTTAAATGCAAATAATAACTCCACCTCTGGTCTTCCTTATTGTAACTACATCACATTTACAAACGCAAGTTGCACCCGTAGTGCCCAGGCCTTGATTTTCCACGTACAATAGAGCTTTGGAATTCTATACCCGGTAACATTCATTCACTATCAGTAAAGGATCTTACAGTTACCTCTGGTAAGCACCTTGCCAACATGTAAAGCGCTTCTTTTTAATCATTAATGTTTTGGTGTATGTTTGTGTTTTTAATGTATAATGTTCCCACTCCTGCTATAGTCCTATATTGGGCTGCAGTATGTTTAAATAAATAAATAAATAAATAAATAAATAAATAAATAAATAAATAAATAAATAAATAAATAAATAAATCCTTCGTTGTCATACCGGCGTCGTCGATCCGTCCTCGTCACTCTATCGATCGCCATTACGCCGTCTTCATTTTGTCCTCTTGATAACGCGGTCATCTTGCCGTCGTCATTATAAAAAAGAATCACGCGCTATTACAATTCTGTGAAGGTGGATTAGCAGCGAAGCAGTTTAGTACACAACATAGACGTGACACAGAATTTAAATTAAAGGTATGAGCAAATTTTATTTCTCTTGAGCGGTGACGGCGGTCATCCCGAAGAAAGACACACGCACACACACTTTTATTTTGATTAGCGGTCTTGGTCGGCCGCACACGAACACACATATACTTCCTGATCAGCGCTTGCGGGCAGCTTCTCGGGAACGATCTTCATTGGTCGCGCGTGTCTAGTTTCCTCCGGTTCCCCGAGGTGGCGGTAGTCTTCCACGCGAATTTATACCGCTGATAAAGACCGCCGATCAAAATAAAAGTGTGTGCGCTTTGGTCGTACCCTCTGGGTAGCGTCAGATCGCGGCATCACACTCAACTAAGGTGGACCAGCGGCGCACATTGCGGAGCGGGTGATTCTACTGGCATTGAAAAAATAGAGGAGGCGCTGCTCATACCTTGGCTTACATTTTGGCAAAGTTATTCATTGGAATTTGAAAGTGACAGCCCAAAAACGTCATGAAACAAAACAACGACAGCGCATGCCTTTTACAGCGAAGCTGTTTATGTTTCCGAAGCTGTTTCCCGCCAGTTGTGCCTTAGCACAGGTGTCAAAACGAATCATGGATGGCCCATTGTTATACGCCCTGCGACCGCCGATGCGTCTTTCACAAGTGTCGCGTTAAGGTACGTTCACACTAGCGACAAAAACGCGCGCGACCCACCGCGCGCGGCAAGATTCACGAAAAGAGGCAGCAACGCGCGGCGAACGCTCGAATGGGTGCGAGACCCATATTTTGCGGCAGCCGCAAAACGAGCACCAATCAGAAGCGAGCGACGCAGTCTTGGCGCCACCTGTCGCACAAGCAAAGAATCATAATGTATGGGCTCTGAGATCAAACAGTGACGCGCACGCACTCCTGTTGGCTGTTGAACAGCCAACAGGAGAGGGACTGGCGTCGTATTCAGACGAATACATACCGCAACCTGCACCACCTACATAGAATACACCCCACGAGGTTCATTGGAGAGTTTAGAATAGGGGCCCCAACAGTTCGGGGCCCCAAAGAGGTTTGCAGGTGTTAGCGTTCGGGCATGCAGGAGTGAAGAGATTTAGAATAGGGTTTTGCGTTTGCGAATAGCGTCTTGCGCTTGCAACGCCACTATGGTGTCAAGAAAAACTGTTATAAATATTAAAATAAACTATACAATTTTATCATAAGAAGAGCAATTTTGACTTTCATGCTTTTGCGTTTAATTACAATTGAGAGGTTATTCGATTAGCAGCAAGCGATTTGTTGCGCTTAATTTTGAGTAACCAACTTCACGTGCCTTCACCAGCCAAGCTAATCCACGTTAGGCCTACGAGCCAAGAAATCGACAATGGAATTCGGAATCAGCGGCGTCTAATGAATCAATCTTCACCACCGACGTAAGTTGAGAGAAAGCGATAACCGCAGTCACTTCTCCTAACTTACGAACTTCACGCGTTACCACGAATCGAGCCGTTTGGTACTCGGTTAGAGCCGTCGCTTCGATGGGTGCCACCATGTTTGTTGACGCAAAGCTTTTGGTGCAGCTTTTGGGGCTCCCGCTAAATCAGTGAAATAGCGTGCCCAACGCAAAACCCAAACGCAGTTTGCGTCTTGCGCATGCGCAGTGGTGTCGACGCTATTTCTTTGGGGACCCAAAACATTTGGGGCCCCTATTCTAAAACTCTCTATTGACGAGTGCCCATGGTGCACAGAAATACCCACACTAAAACACATCACATGGGAGTGTCCCAAGGGGCCTCCGCACATAGACAGCCCAATAATACTAAAACATCCTCTTATGAGGAATAAGCAGTGGGAAGCATGGCTTGCGGACGAGGGCAGGGAGATCCAATTGGCTCTTCTGGACCAAGCCCAGCGAGCCGCTCGTGCCAGTGGAGCCCTGGAATAGGGGAGGGGCCCCAAACAGCGTGCCTTGTTTTATTTATTTATTTTCAATAAAGTTTTTACTCACTCACTCACTCACTCACGCGCATGCCGTAAAATCTCAGAGGTCATGTCCAGTCAATGAGGCCGTTTTCGTTAAGCCTTCCCATACCGCTGTCCGCTTTCTGGCACGTTGGCGTCGCGCCATTGTCGCAGAAGCAAAGACCCCGCTAAGATTATAATGTTCACAGTCACCAATACGTCATCCAGATCTGACCTCTCTGAGCTTGAGCGACTCCCAGTGAAACACCGAAACAACAAAGCAACTGCAACGGAGAACGGAGCGCGCGCTTTCACGAGAAGTCTCGGAAGGGAACGAGGCGAAACGGGACGTCATGTGGTGTCATGTGACTGCCGCGTCTCGCAAAACGCTGGCCAGTGTGACCATCGCAACGCATTTGTGCCGCGCGCTTCCTTGCCGCGCGCGGCGCGTCGCGCGCGTTTTTGTCGCTAGTATGTACGTACCTTACTCGGCGGCGGCACGACCTACCAACCATTGTGCACCTTTGCCTCGTGATGTAGAGATCGCGCTGGCGCTGTTATGAGCAGTTGCCTTTTGGTCTCGCTTTGGGACGGACGCTCGGTTAGCCACATCTTCCAGGATCCTGACGTCAGGATCCGGACGGTGCGTGCAGTGTGCCGCGGCTATGGATCGACGCTATGGCTCATACGCTTGGCGCCGCAAACGCATTACTTGGCCATCACGCAAGGCGAAAACAAGACAACGTTGTTCTTGCTTTTTGATGAACATGCCGAAGACGATCAATATAGTCAATAATGATAATATACAAATTCACTATTCACTATAGCAGACCCACCATAGTCGCAGCTTCGCTGGCTTCCGTCTTGACAGTATATAGTGGAAGGGCTCTGAATTTTTTATGTTAAATCTTCTCAAACTGAAATATTAAAAGTACGAAGCAATAACAAAAACATGAAAATTATGTAAATTTTCTGGCGTGGCTGTGCACTACCTGCGGCATCGGTGCACACAAGAGGCCGCGTTTCTACCAGAAATATCGCCTTCGTGCATACCGTTCGCCACCAGCGTTTCCCTGTAAACATTACGGTTACAAAAGCTGCAGTTGCCGGGAGAGAGAGAAACGAATAGGGAAAGGTAGGGAGGTTAAGAAAGTGTGTGAACTGTTGGCTACCCTACACTTGGGGAGGGGCAAAGGGGAATACTAGATAAGGAGGGAAAAGAAAAATAATGGAGTCAATAAGTCGCAGAGGAATCTCCGTTGTCGCAAGCGTTTGTACAATCCAGCAGTATTCTTCGCGAGCTGCTGAAGGGCTTTTAAAGGTGAAGCTCAAGCGTCCTTAATTTTTATTGCATTAGCAACTATATGGGCACTCCAGGTGCATTTCTGCCGTCGCCGCTGACGTGAGGTTCCGCATAAAGTCTAAGGGCGACAAAAACGTCGCCGCGTGCCGTATGCTGTATGTACAAGTGAAAGCGTGTGAGGGTGAGCCGGCGATCGCGGCTCAATCTCGCGCACGCAAGGGAGTGAAGCGGAAAGGAAGCGCGTAGTCTTCCAATAGCGCGCAGCGCTCCGGAGGGTAGGGAGGGGGCGGGGGCGCGTTCTCCTCTGTGCGACCTCTAGTACACTCTAGTGCGACCCGAGCGGCCGCCCGCGCTCGCCCGGGCCGCGAGGCTCCGGGGGGAGGGCAGGGTTGATGCGAGCCGCAGCAGGAAGGTCAATTCACTCGCTGATGCTGCCGTGCGTACGAACTGCAGCGTTTTGACGCACATTTTTCTGCACACAATTTTCTGCACCCATTAAACTTACCCTGCAGATGTGTTCCTAGGCGAGGCGAACATACTTCATGGTGAATAACGTGTTCAGTAGAATATTTATCACAAGTTTGTTCTTTAACCTTTTTATTAGAACCTTACGGGTGCGTCTTTGTATGGAAAATTGGGAGGTAGTAACATTGCAAAGCGCCACAATATTCTGAGGAATCTTCAACATCCTATGTAATCCTAGATATTCATGATCTTATTTCAACTGCTGAATACAAGCAATAGAGAGTTTTCGAATTGGGGCCTCAAGACGCTGGGGCCCCAAGCCGCGATGTGTTGGTTGCCCTTGGGTACTGAGGAGCATAACAGTTTCAGAACTGGGACAAGAGAAGAGTTGTATTTCGCACTTGGGATGCCGCAGTGGTGAAAATAGCTGGTGCTTGAAAGACAGAAAACAAGATAAGTCTTTTTACAAGTGAAACCTAAAAAAATCAATTCACAAAAAAGAAGACTCGGGATAGTTTGTAATAAAAATAATGACTATTGTACTTTTTGTACTACTTCTTGTCCTTTTTAAGCCATGAGGGGGGCGGGGGGCAAGGACCCCGAACCGAGCTCAGCTGAGAGAGAGAGAGAGAAAAAAACATTTATTGAGCTCAAATGACGGCGTCTTCTCAGACGACGGACGGGGTGGTTCCCTTGTTTCGCGACCCATATACGGCGAGCAGCTCCTGGCCCCTAGCCGCCAGCGCAAGCTGGATCGACAGGGCGGGGCTGGACCGTAAGGTCTCCCATCGCTCATGGGGTGGGGTAGAGGGGTACGGAGGGGGGATGGGGGGTATAGGGGATTTGAGTGGCGATGCACTCCATCAGGATGTGTGCGAGGGTGCCTGTGTTATTTTTGCAAAATGGACAAATGGCCTCTTCGGTTTCTGGGTAGAATTTATTCATCAGGGCAGGGTGGGTAAGCGAACCCGCCTGAATGCGCCTGATGATTGTTTGTTGTTCCCTGCTCAGGGTGCGGTGTGGCCTGGGGAAGGTGCGCCGATCCTCCCTACACTCGGAGGTAATCTCTCTGTACGTGAGCACCGGGTTGGTGGTGTCGGCGTCCTGCCCTGCCCGGAGGGTCATCGCTCGGGCATGGTAATCGGCTATGACGTTGCCGGCTACCGCTGTGTGGGCAGGCACCCATACGAGCTCTACGGCTCGCTCCGGTGCCCTTTTCTTCGTTAATATCGCGGCTGCCTCTGAGGAGATCACCCCTTTCCTGTAGCCGCCGTAAGCTCTTTTGGAGTCGGTAACCACTGACGTTTCTTGCTTTGCGCGGAGCCTCATGCCTATACAAATGACGACAATCACCCGTAAGGCAGCAAGTTGGCTCTGCAACCAACCGTTGTATACCGAGTTGGAGTGACATCGGCGTGACATTCTACGGTGCCCAGAACTCAAGTACCGACAGCGTGGGTGGCGTCAGTATACGTACTTCTAGCAAAGAATGGCTTAACGTCGGAAGCATTGAAGAGGACGTTTTTCGGTGAATCTTCCGGTTTGAGAGGCAACACTTTGATTAGTTGTCGGCTGTTCTCTGGATTCCTGAAAACATTGCGAGCTTTCACGGTGTAGAGGTCCCGGAAACAAAGGTCTCCTGATGGACCTGCGTCGACTAGCATACCGTAGTAGATAGTGCGATTGGGAGAACCTTTTCGGACACCATACTTTCATGATGTAGGGCATTGTAGCCTTTGTATTCCCCCACGCTGAGACTTCCTTCGGTCAACTGCTGTCTTCGACAAGCCACAGATGGCTCAGCCTTGCGGGCCTCGCGAGGTATTACCAAATACAGTCGAGCAATCGAGCAGTTGAGTACAGTCGAGTACCACGCGAGCGTCGACTGGCCAACTGGTCAGCGCCTTCGTGCAGCGCGAAGCGACGAGAGCAGCAAGAGTACCGCATTGCGCACAAAGTTCACTCGTAGTTCTCGAAGCGCAAGTTTCGTCTGCTAGGCTCTTCCCACCAACACGACACATCTCCTGGCACGATTAATTCAGTGCAAGTTTCCCGGCTGATTGGACATAGCAGAAGCATGTGCCCCTGGCTTGCGTCCATCTCTTACAGTCAAGCTGTATATGGCTAGTTTCCAGCGGATCGATGTCCGTAGACCATAAATCCCGAAGATAGTGCAATACCGGGCCGACCTGCGGTGGAGGGGAAGCAGGCTTCAAAGAGTCCGCCAACTTGCAAAAATAAGTTTAATATGTGGGTTCAAATACAACCCGTATCCGATATGAATAGCTGATAAGAACCGATACTACACTTTGACCCGCGTCGACCATGTCTACGTTCGCACCATACACATGTGCGCCATCCCGTGAATTCAAACTTGTGCCTACCAATCTGAATGTCTTCTGTATCCTCACGTCATGATCTGCGTAGGCTCATTTCCTCAGTTCTGCTCTGACTGTGAAATGGGTAGGCTGCGTGTTGTACGGTCCGAAGAAGAACAGCATGCCTACCAAGAACGACGGCGTGGACAGAAACGGGAATGGGCGTGGCGACGGTGGAAGGAGACCATCGACGATGAGCGGGCCGCGGGCACGAAGCGTAAGCGTGCTGCCTGCCAAGACCGTGAGGCGAAAAGAAATGCGGAACGTCAATGCGCACCTATCCCGCAAACTTGGAAAATTTCACCGGAGCAATGGCCAATCACCACATACACAGCTTCGCTCGTCATCCACCTTCACTGATTGGAATGGCAGTGATTTTAACAGCGGAGCTGTTTAAACCGACCCTCAGTCCGTAACAAAAAAAAAAAAAAAAAACATCGCTAAGCGATGAGTCACCTGGGTTGTCTAGCAACCCCCTCGCCGAGAGGCGCGTGCTTCGCCGCCTCTCCGTGGCGTGCACATGTTGCCTTGACATGGGACGTAAAGGAGAAGGAAGAAGAGCATGCGCGCGGCGCGCGCTATTCTCGGGAGAGAGAAATAGAAAATAAGAACGAGCGAGAGAGAGAGAGAGAAATAAATTGTAGCAGCACCAATGAGGCCACGCGTAGAGCTGCTGCCGACGCCATCCGCGTTTCGCCGTTTCCCCGTGTTCGCGCCGAACGTGCGTGGTGTCCGTGACTGCAGCTGGCGCCTCTGGTGGTGTCTCGGCAGGTTTCGACCAGCCACGCCCCAGCAAGTAGCTTGACCACGACGTCCACGGGCAGATAAAGCCCGGAGCCGCCGCGACGGCGGCAGAACTCTCATTGACTCTGTGGGTAGTACATGCAGCCTTGACATGAGACGACCAAAGATCCGGACACCCGAAGACGAAGCCGCTCATCTTGAAGCGTGTCGCGTAGCCAAGCGAGAATGTGCGCGTCGGCGGCGAACCAATTCGGAATACCGTGCCTAGCAGCACTTCGCATTTCCTAGCAAAACTTAGCGGCGCCTAGTAAAACCTGGAAGAAAAGCTAGGTCGGATAACCAGCTCCGCTGTTTACTCCAGCCTTGCACAACTATATAGTGCAAGCTGCCCGCGTTTTTTCTTTCTTTTTTTTTGGCATGTGCTGCTCTAGTGCGCATGCACAGGAAAATGATGAACAAAATGTGCAAAGCTGTAATGCAACCTTATTTAGGAGCAAGAAGGAGTCGCGCAAGAGGGGATTATCAACTTTTCGATCTAGTTTCAAACGTGCTGCATCAACTATTTCTCGTGCTTGCGCGCCT
>NC_051161.1:92722365-92793988 GCF_013339745.2 Dermacentor silvarum
TAGCAAAACTTAGCGGCGCCTAGTAAAACCTGGAAGAAAAGCTAGGTCGGATAACCAGCTCCGCTGTTTACTCCAGCCTTGCAAAACTATATAGCGCAAGCTGCCCGCGTTTTTTCTTTTTTGGCATGTGCTGCTCTAGTGCGCATGCACAGGAAGATGATGAACAAAATGCGCAAACTTGTAATGCAACCTTATCCAGGGGCAAGAAGGAGTCGCGCAAGAGGGGATTATCAACTTTTCGATCTAGTTTCAAACGTGCTGCATCAACTATTTCTCGTGCTTGCGCGCTTTGTTCGTCATGTTTCGGTGCATGGAGACTACAGCGGCATATGTTGAAAAAAGGACGCATCTCAGTTCACGCGCACTTGCTGTCTCCGATAAGAAGGGAAACTTCCACTGAGTTTATCGCGACAGGGGCGACAGTTAATCGCGACAGTGTCATGTCTGCAGGAAGAGCCCAGCAGTTGAAACTTGCGCGTCGAATGAACTTTGTGCGCACGCGCTACTCTTACTGATCTCTTCGCTTCGCGCCGTTAGAAGGCGCTGACGACGCTCGCGCGGTACTGTTGAAGAATCAGTCGACAGTACGTACACGCTGCTGTATTCATGTTAAAGGCACGTGGTAGCGCTGGAGGTGACGACTCTTACCATCGCAGGATATATGTAAAAATAACGGTAACCTTGCGTAACAGGTTCATTAGTCCATTAATTGCTCCACCAAACTCATTAGGTTGACCGCTGTTATTACTGCTGCAACAATGACGTCCTAAATTTTCAATCTCAGGCCGTAAATGAACAGGATGCACCATTGGCAAACTGCTGGAGTTTCGTAGATGGCACTGCCCGACCAATCTTCCGGCCAACGTATAACCAGCAGCTGCACTTTTATGCACAGAAACGGCAGCACTTTATGAAATATCCCCAGGTAGAAGTGGGCGACGACGTTCAAAACTGAAAATCGTGGCAGATACTCATACGGCACGTTTGGCTAGGAAAGCACCGGCCCCGAGGTCATCCTCCTCCTCCTCCTCCTCCTCATCATCATCATCATCATCAACAACAACAACAACAACAGCAGCAGCAGCGGCAGCAGCGGCAGCAGCACCTGCTTCGAGAGATGGCGCTACTCTGCATGACCAGGCCGGTAGTGTTCGGCGCGCTGCGGATGGTTGTGTGGTGTGGTGGGGTGTGCCCTTTGCGAACATGCAATCATCATCATCATCAGCCTATATTTATGTCCACTGCAGGACAAAGGCGTCTCCCTGCGATCTCCACTTACCCTGTCTTGCGCTAGCCGATTCCGACTTGCGCCTGCAAATTTCCTAACTTCATCACCCCACCTAGTTTTCTGCCGTCCTCGACTGTGCTTCCCTTCTCTTAGTATCCATTCTGTAACTCTAACGTTCCACCGGTTATCCATCCTAAGCCATCCATCCATCCAGGTTATCCATCATGGCCTGTTCAGCTCGATTTTTAACACGAAAGTGTTTTATGCCGGGGTCCACCAAGACTTCACTGATGTATTTCCGTCACGGATATGACGTTCTTACAATGTACACGAACATAATACAAAGAAAGAAACCAGAAGAAAAAGTTCCACAAACATGCAAAATTTGGAAATCGAACCCACGACCTCTCGGTCCGCGACGATAGATCGCCGAGCGTTTAACCCATTGCACCACAAACGCATTTGCAGAAAGCTACACAGACGCGCCTTATATATCTAACACTCCTCCGTGTACCCGCGCTCTTGCTCGGGGCGGTGCCGCCGCCTACGAGCAGAAAAGAGAAGTACTGCATTATGACACTAACGCGCACCGACAGTGAACGCTTCGGTGGTCTCAGCACTACGACGCCTCGATGCCAGCATTCGAAGGGACGCTGGCATCAAGAAGCACTACCAACGCCACCTAGGTGGCGTTCACCGTACTCAGCACAGCGGAGCGTGGCCTCCGCAATTAGCTCTGAAAATGTTTCTGAAGTTGATCGCGGAGGCTGCAATTACGACGCGCTGTGCGCGCTGATTTGACTCGGTGACGATTCAGTTACGTGCTTTGTCTTGCGCGTTGTATTAGTGTGTCAGTTACGTGCTTCGTCTTTCGCGTTGTGCTAGCGTGTGCAGCGTAGTGCAGCTTCCATATGCACGACGGTTGCTCATGGTCATCGACGTTGGTAGTCGTGATGGAGGAGACGTGCCACCAGGCGTCAGCGTGGGTGCATCAACGCCTAAGGGCGCTTTAGCCACAAAACACCAATAGACATTATATATCAATGTGCAATAAACATTACACTACTTCTGTGAAGACACGTTTCACTTTCGTGTTCTATACCGATTCCTATATCAACCACATTTTTTCTCTTAATGTCAATTAGAATAGCCACGAGGTACCGCACCCGGATTTGTCGCGACAGGCTATCATGAAAACTTCGTCACACATTTCGTTATTTGGCGCTTCTGTCCGACGTAATAGCGCTCTGCGAGCACTGGCTTTTGATATTTTCTGGATTGAGTGTTGAAATTCGACAATGAATATCTCGAACTAGGTGCGAGTTACAAGATTCAATAAAAAGGGGGAATAAATTTTGAATGCCGCCAAATTTTCTATGTGAACTGCCCCCAGTGTTCAAATGCAAGATATATTGAGCAAAGTTTTCGATTAGACTTATGTGACTAACGTTATTAGCGCAGCAATTCAACGTCTCTTTTACATCTCATTTGCCATATCGCCATATCGCCATGCTCGCTACGCTCATAGCCGCTTTATAACAAATCTGTTTAGTCTAAAAATCTTCCGGTATAACCATTTTATTTTAATTACACGTCTTAATACAGACAAAACGCGAAACCTAAAATGTGGCAGGGCTCTTGAAGTTCATCAGTTGATTCAAGATTGCGGTTGCCACCTATGCAAATGAAATAATAATTGTTATTTTTTCTTATACACAGGTACAACACATTGTGAGATCCACGTGCGTGAAGAAGCGCTTCCAAAAGGCCGTACAGATCAGCTATACTATATTTGCGAAGGTCTGTTTTGGGAGCTCTGCAGAGGAAAGGCCATGCACCAAATTTATTCATCAAATTGTACAAAATGATTTCAATAATTTACAGCGTGCCTTCTTTTCTAAATGGTTCTTGAGAACGACACACAAAACATTTTTCGTAGAGGTTGAATACATTTACAGTGGTAAGTTATAGCATGCCGTGACCGTCGATCCGTCACTGCGAAGTGTGAAATGCGTATGCGGGAGCCCTTTTCCCCACCGTCATCGCCCACCCGTCATTCATACAACAATTCCGGGCATCAGGAGCAAACGTAACACCCCCACTTGCGCCATTCTCCAGGAAGTCGCCGCCACTTTTGATGAAAGACTCTCTGGCCGCGTGAAAGTGTTTACCGACGGCTCCGTCCTCAAGAACGGCTCCGCAGCAGCAGCCTGCACCATCCCGGAGCTCTCAAGTCGCAAACAGTGTCGCCTACGCGGCAGCTGTTCTTCAACCCTGGCCGCACTCGCAGCCCTTGACCTGGCTGTCGACCTTGTTGTTGACCATCTCCCACCTGCTGTCGCCATACTCACTGACTCTCGCGCCGCCCTACAGACCCTTATTAAAGGGGAAAGAGGTCCGCTCATTGCCCAACGACTTTCCATGAAGTTCGCACACGCTCAACAAAATGGTTGCGACCTTCTCTTTCAATGGGTCCCATCACACGCCGGCATTCAAGGAAATGAACTGGCGGACGACCTAGCCAAACAGGCACACGACCCTGACGTACCGTTTTCCAACTTCGTTTGTCCTTTCGACTCTGCCCGCCACGTCATCTCCATAACCATCAGAGCCAAAGACCCCGACGCGCGAGTCGCCTCCGGTGTTCCGCCTCGTCCCCTCCCAAAGTTGGGACTCTCTCGAGCCGATCGGACTTTTCTTCTCCGACTTCGCGTCGGTTGTGCCAAAACGGCACAGCGAGCTGCTCAGCTATCCGGCACCAGCAGTTCTGTCTGCCTCAGTTGCAACGATGGCTCAGATGAAACTTTGAGCCACATTCTTCTTGACTGTGCCGGCTATACCCACGCCCGCGATTCACTAACAGCCGCATATCGCCGCCTTGGTCTCCCTTCGGACAATGCGGACGTTTTCCTTTTCCCCCGTGGACACCCGTCTATAACCAAGTGAGCTTTCACAGCTCTGCTTGAGTTTTTTGAATCCACGAACCTCTACACCATAGCAAGATCTCGCTCCAGGACTCCTGCGGTTCGCATCGCAACACAAGGGGTCGACCAAGGAACGTGGGCCACCAAGGTCAAGAAAATGACAAAGCCACAGGTAAAGGGGGGTGCTGCTTCAGAGCATGTTAGCTTTGAGCTAGTTAGTCAAATCCAAAAGGAGAATGCTACTCTTAGAGGCATTGTTGAACAACTCAGGGCTGAGATAGCAGAAATGAAGGGAGCTAAGGTGGCGAAGGCTACTCCTCCATCGCAGCCGAACAGGCCCGTCGAGAATGTAGGGGAGTCGCCAACAGCTGAGGTTCCAATGGATACTCATTCTGAGGTTAGGCCGTCAAAGAGAAAGGCAACTACTGAGCACGTCAGGAACGAGGAGCTCGATTTTCGGGTGCAAATCACAGATTCCTTGGCAGATATTAAGGAGACTCTTAGGCAAATGGCGGAGGCGATGGCCTCTCTTACTGCAAGGACATCCAAGCTTGAGGAAGAGGTAGGCAAATTGAGAGCCAAGAAGCGAATAAAGAGTTTAGTTAAGAGGAAGGCTGCTTCCTCGGGGGAGCCCGATGGTAGTACACGGGCAGAATTGGTTGATATTTCCAATGATGGCTGCGAGTAACGGCGTATTGAACTTTACGATCTGGCAATGGAACTGTTGGGGCTTCTCTCAAAAAAGGGCGGCCCTTCAGCAGTTCCTCAGATCGAGAGATTCGAGACCGCAGATTATTCTATTACAAGAGGTATTGGTGGATAGAGTTTCTCTGTCGGGCTACAAATCGTACGTAAAGAAAGGACCGGAGAGTAGGGGGGTCTCCACCCTGGTCTCTAACAAACACACTTTTATCGAGCATGACTTAAACATGGGTAGTTGCAAAATTGAATACCTTTTTGGCGAGGTTATCCCGAGCGGTGAGCTCAGGAATAGCGTATTCATACTGAACGTGTACAGTTCCCCTAGAGGGGGGCAGCATCGCTTCACTTCATTGTTGGTTAAGGCGGCTTCTATGGCAGGCAAGGCCAGGGCCCCCATTGTTGTGGCCGGGGATTTTAATGCCCAGCATCAGGCGTGGGGTTACCCCCACACTACACGCAAGGGCGAGAACCTCTGGCAGGCAGCGGCGGATCTTGGCCTCACGTTAATCACCGATTCCAACTTCCCCACCAGGATTGGCAACTCCGTGTCACAGGATTCAACTCCGGACCTCACATTCGTGGGGTCGACAGGGGAATTTTCATGGGCTAACTTAGGGGTAGAATTGGGCAGCGATCATTATATTGCTAGCACCGTGCTGCAGGTAGGCAGAAAGCCTCCCAGGGCATTCAAATACATAGACTGGGATCATTTCCGTATGATCAGGGAGGAAAGAGGGGGTGATTCTCCTGAGAACTTCCAGGAATGGTTGGATAGAGTCAAAAGGGACGTAGGAGAAGTGACCAAGTCGATACACACGGAGCTGGAGGTCGAGAAAATGGATAGCAGATTAGCACACTTAATAGAGGCCAAGGAATCTATACTAGCTAGGTGGAAAACACAAAAGCTCAATCGTAGGCTTAGAAAGAGGCTAGCCGAGCTAAACAAAAAAATTATGGCACACTGTCAAGTGCTTGAGAGACAGCAATGGGATGAGGTTTGTAACATGGTGGATGGGCAGATGCGATTAGGTGGGAAATGGAACCTACTAAAGTACCTGCTCCACGAGGATAAGACCAAAAGCAATCAGAATCGGGTGGTGGATAAAATTCTTCATGCGGAAAGGCAGCAGCATGGGGATGACGAAATCGCCACGCACTTGGCACGGAGGTATCTTCCCCTGGCGGACAAGGCTGGCCCCACGGGGCAGGAATGTCCACGATATGAGGGCAAATCGGCAGAGAGCCTAGACAGGCCGTTTCAGGAGGCGGACGTTCGCGAAACACTGCAGAAACTCAATGGCAGGTCAGCCCCGGGACCGGATGGCGTAACCAACAGAATGCTGCGCAATTTAGATGACAGGTCGATTAAGGTCATAACGGAAGAGATCAACCGCATTTGGGAATCGGGTGTATTTCCAGATGAGTGGAAGGTTGCATCCGTGGTTCTCATTCCCAAGCCTGGGCGCAGCCCCCGAAACTGAGAACCTCAGGCCCATCTCCCTCACGTCTTGTTTGGGCAAGGTGGTGGAGCATGTGATAAATGATCGGATCTCTAAACACATTGAGGAGGAGGGTCTCTTTCCCAACAACATGATAGGCTTCAGGCCTCACCTCTCCGCGCAGGACGTCATGCTACTCATCAAGCACGATATATTAGATAAAGACACCAGGGACACGAGGGCCATTCTCGGTCTCGATCTGGAAAAGGCCTTTGACAACGTGTCGCATAAACATATTCTAGACTCTATCTCCCGCCTTAACTTGGGGGAAAGATTTTACAGATTCGTGCACTCTTTTCTCGGAGATAGGAGGGCCACAATCAAATTGGGTGACCTGAAATCGGAGGCTTATGATCTAGGAAAAAGGGGTACTCCACAGGGGTCGGTTGTCTCGCCGCTCTTATTTAACATAGCGATGCAGGGCTTGGCGAACGAGCTTGACCAGATGGAGGGTATTGACTCCGCAATCTATGCGGACGACATCGCCCTCTGGTGCTCTGGCGGGTCAGAAGGCCACGTTGAAGACGCACTGCAAGAGGCGGTGCATTGCGTAGAAAAACACGTCAATCGGATGGGTCTCCGGCTATCGTCTTCCAAATCGGAGTTACTTCTATATCGTCCCACTAGAAGAGGACCCAAGCCTAGAGGGTGGAGGCCTCCAGAGGAGATTGATATTGGCGTGCGAACGTCGTCCGGCAGCGATATCCCAAGGGTTCGTTCTCTCCGGGTGCTAGGCATGATCATTGAAGCTAACGGTCAGCACGGGCGTACTATAGATAAGCTTAGAGGACATGCTGAAGGAATAATCAGACTCATTGCAAGGGTTTCGAACAGAAAAGGAGGCCTTAAGGAAGATAATCTCCTCAGGCTTTTCCACGCGTTTCTCATGAGCCATGTGAATTATGTCACTCCGATGCACAGATGGCAGAAACACGAAATGAACAAGTTGAACACGCTCATCAGGAAAAGTATTAAGAGAGTCCTAGGACTCCCAATGCGCACAAGCACAGAAAACCTAGCAAGCCTAGGCGTCCACAACACATTAGAGGAAGTTATCGAAGCGCAGCAATCCGCACAAACTGCTAGACTCTTGTCTACAGAGGCGGGAAGAAAGATCCTGGCTAAGGTCGGGATCAATCCTAAGACGTTAAGGGATATGAACGTTCAGCTTTCGGATAGTGTGAGGCAGGCTATTAAGGTCTCCCCAATTCCGAGGAACGTGCATCCGACTTTCAACACTTGCAGGAGGACGGCTCGCGCCTCTGCGCTTTTGCGGTACGCACATGCGCACGAGGCAGAGTCATGTTTTGTAGATGCTGCCCAATACGAAGGCGACTCCAGCCATTTTGTTGCTAACGTCGTGGACATGAAGGGCCGAGTGTTATCGGCCGCGTCAATCAGGACGTCATCGGCTTGCAAGGCGGAGCAGCTGGCCATTGCGCTTGCGCTCCTTCGGTCGGACAGGGAAGATATTTATACGGACTCGAGATCAGCCCTTCGAGCTTTCTCGACTGGGGCAGTTTGTGAAGAGGTTGGTAGGGCACTTGAGGGTAAGGTGCTTACTCATCACGTCATTACATGGTTCCCGGCGCACGAGGGCGCAGAACTAGGGGGGCTAGCCAACGTTAATGAGTTGGCCCATGCCCGGGCGCGAGGTCTTTCCGGCCGCGCCGGGTACTGGGAGGCCGGTGTGCCGGGTGGGACCGGCGACGGGCTTGGTCCGACCTTTTCGGAGGCAGAACCCCCCCGTTTCAGGGACATTCTCTCCACCTTCAACGAGATCACTAGCCACTATCAGATGAGTCGTAGGGCTTTCCCCCTGCCACATCGAAATCTCACGAGGCCTCAAGCCGTGACCCTCAGGCTAATACAAACGAACTCGTATCCCACACTATCCATCATCAGTAGGTACACGGAGGTCTCCCCTCTTTGTCCCGACTGCGGCGGAGTTAGTGATTTCAAACACATGCTCTGGGAGTGCCCCTCTTTACAGCACCACACGGACCACGTATTGATGGCGGACGCATTTTATTCATTGGTCAAGAGCCACGAATGGATTAATCAACTCCGGGCTGTCCAGAAGGCCCACGATGCGGCGGTGAGGCTTGGCCTTCCCGTCCCAACGTGGGAGCGGCCCGCAGTCTTGCCCCCATAAAAACGGGGTGAAGATTCTTCAGGACCTAAATAAATGTTACCACCACCACCACCACGAACCTCTACACGCGGCTATAAGCCCCGTTTTGCTACTTCTGCTTCTTCATCCCTTCTTTGGGGTCCTTACCGCTCCCTCTATTCTTTTCACTCCTCACTCTTTTATTCCCATTATCCCTCCCCCGTGCAGTACTGTTGAGGTGACCTCCCAGCGAGAGACAATTACAGTACTGCACTTTTATCTTCCTTTCTTATATAAAAGCCACTTACTAGTACTACTCACGGTGACTGCTACGAGACCCCATCCAGCCACCTACGTATCCGCAAAACTTTGCCCCGCTTTAACTCTATTTCGATGCGGCCACGCTGGTCGAGGCACTCACATCTGTCGCCGGAGGCGGTGTCGTAAAACTACGCAATAATTTGCGCAGACGAAAGAGAGGTTCACAGGAACGTGTAGGCTTCAGTGTTAGAATGAATGTCTCTGGCTGAGGCTAAATTTCATTTTTGACCCCTGGCAAGTAGAACCGGTTTGTGTGTGAGTATAAATAAATATCAAAAGACCACAGTGGGCTTCGAAATGCCCTTCTTTTGAGAAGCGGTGCGTGATTGAGCCACTGCATGGATTGAAAGCAATGGTTACAAGGGCTCTTCTACACGAAATAAGAAAACGGAAAGCGATGACCAGTTGTGCGAGCCCACACGCATCACGGTTGCTACGCGCTATCCGCCTGAAAGATCGATGTCCTCGTAACGCGTATTTCGATTACGGCAGTCACCGCTTGTAAGAGTAGGTGCACTTTTCAAATTGCTTCAGTCTGCCTGGTAATATACATTGCAAGACAGAAATTACAGCCGAATTTGAAGACGCCGTAAGTGGTGACAACAGTGAACACTCGGCCGGAGAGATCGAAGCAACGAAGACCCGCATTTGGCTCTGTGGAAAATAAAGGCAGTGTTCGGAATTGCTCGATGCAGACGTTATTATGCAACTAATCGCAGGCCGGTTTGCAGGTGGAATCACTTTCAGTAATGTTGTGAACGTGTCCCAACCTTCGGCTTCTTAGAGCGACACCAAAGCCGCGATAAAGCGGTATAAGAATCACGCATGCGCAGCTGGCGTTCTGAGGTGGTCTGGTAGCAGTTGTCGCAGGAGGAGTGCTTGCGCATGAGCAGTTGGCTTCTTGCGGTTGCGGATCTCACATCCAATATGTTGTAACTCGTCGTTAAATACGGAATATACGACAAAAAGGACTAGCAAAAAAAGCTATGTGAAACGAAAATGAAATTCTAGCTATCACACGTGATTTATTTCATTCGCTTGTGTCTGCTTCATACGTGGTTCATCCTGTCCGTTTCAGCGACAACTTGCCGCGCAGTCATTTGCCTAATCAGCCAACGATTCTATATATCATACCTTACAATAAAAAAGACTGCAGACCTGTGCAACCTAGGAGAATCTTAGCTCAGTTTCCAGCGAACTTGTTTCTTTCGATTAGTTGCATTAGCAAATTTAATGACATGCAAATAAATCCCACAATTTACAACATTGCCCGCCTACGACTTGCAAGTTGCAAACATTGCTCATATTTTCTGCTTTCAAAAACTTGACTAAGCAATGTTTTTTAGCAGAAGCCGTACTTCCCCAGCGCATGTTTATCTTCGAAAGCACATCAGCTGTAATCTTCCCCATATTATCAGGAAACTTGGTCTCGGTGGAAATATAGTTCTCACAGGAATATAGTTCTAACTTCTGTACCGTTGAAAGACAGACTTCAAACGTTTCCGACTGTTTTCATACGTAGCTTGCGGCAGAGGCTGCTATTTACCCACAAACTTGAAACTTTGTCTACACAGCACGTACTGCATCATATTTTCACGTAATATAAACGAGATGAGTAATTTTGTTCTGCGAGGGCATAGTGAACTCATCCTATTGCACATGAAGTCCGGCAGGAAATGAGGGTTCAGTTGTTATTTTCCGGGCTCCTAATGGACCCAAAAAATGTTAAAGCTCTTCCACACATTACGAATAGCATGTCCCTAATTTTGACAAAATATGAACACAGGGTGACGAATACTACTTTCAGACATGGGGAAACATAACAGATAATGACCGTGCACCCTTCCCAGCACTTGAAGGCATTTTCCCAAAATTAGCAACTTATGCACGCTCAATTAACTTCGCAGACCATTAGTCTTAAGTCCCTCATTTTAAGAAAATGTAGTCTAGGTTGCACTTATAGTTGTCATAGGACAGTAGGCTTAATTCTGCGTTGTTGGTAAAACACACACATGTATATAGTGCCAAAGTGCTTGGATATGTAATTTATTGCAAGGCTGTAATTATGCCACACTATCTTTTCTTCACCTCGTATATCGCAATTAAAATAGGGAGCATATGAATGTTCAGTAACTGCTTACAAAGCTAATTTTTAAGCCACAGACGTTAATCTTTCGCCACACTCAATAAGGCTCCTATTTTTACAAAATGAAAATTCGGTAAATAATAACTCGGCAAAATAAGTAATAACAAATGTAGAGCACTTCAAAGATCTCGTTCAAGAACGTTTAGCAAAAGCTAGAATTAACTGACGTTCATAAACCTTGTTCCACGCATCCCTCAGAGAATTAACAAAATGTCTACCTTGTGCCATGTAAATTTTCTTCAGGAGAATGGAGAAATTTTGTGCGGGGTTCGTAAAATACGCTTTTAAGCATCTGGAACGCGTGTATAAGTAATTTTTATTCGAAAACTGCTACTGCTACAAGGCTGCAAGGCCACCATTGAAAGTGTCCGCATACGTCACAGATATTTTGGTACCAATTTGGGCCCCAAATATATAATTGCTACCTTAGGTTCTTCAAGGGCAGCGAGGAAACATTGTAAGCGTTTGATAACGGTATTAAAGAGAGAAAGACGAGAGTTTACCCATTTTGGAGCGAAATCTCTTCTACGCCATGTCTCGCAAGGCCATTCATCGTGTCGCAATGACCTTGAGCCTCCGGATCGCTACACGCCGGAGCGAAAGCGTGGCAGGAGTGACGTCACGCAACGTGATCCGCTGCGGAGGGGCGTCGCAGTTGCGCTCGCTCGGAGCCTCGCCGCTGCCGTACCACGTGACTAGGCGAGGGTTTAACGGCTGCTTCGCCGGCGCTTGGTCGCTCAGTCTCACCATGGATGGCGCGCCGGCTGGGCCGTCCGTGCGTGCGCTTCAGCGCAAACGACAAGCTGAATCAAATCATCGAGTAGATATAGCTAGACGGCAGGCTGCGAAATCTCAAGCAAAGGCAAAGTTGGCTGCTGAAACACCGGAGCAAAGGGAGACCAGATTAAAACGTTATAGAGAAGCTTACCAAGCGTGAAAGCGTGCATTAACGAAAAACTGTGTGTATAGTCTTTGCGAAACCAAGCCAAACAGACACTTCGCTCGTGATAACTAGGTTTACAAGAGTTAAACCTCTTAATTTTTTATTTGGCTCCAAAGCAATTCCCACACGTCCAAATCTTCGTGCACGTCACTCCTAACGCGAGACACTTTTCACTAAATAATAACTCCTTGAATTATCAAGTTTACACAGGACACGGTGAAAACATGCATATTTCGTTTTCAAGAGCTTATTTAAAACTAACACCTTCGCTGCAAAACAAAGTAGCTGACTACGTCTACAAAAAAGTCACAGGGCTACGCGGCACACGAAGCACAGTCACAGCGTAAGCTGGTTGAGCGGCTCAAGAGTAGCTCCAATTTCGACACCACGCACAACAGGGTCTTCGTGGCAAAGTCTCTTCGCCTCGTTTGAACGAGAACATTCTGAACTGTCCGCTCGGCGTCGACGGCGAGCTGCGGCTTGTAATGCTATCTGCACAGCAGTCTGCTGAGCCCGATGATGCCTGGTTGTAGCCGCGCACGTAGCTCTACGATTCGCTTCTTCAGCAGTGGTTCGTACCTTGCGAGACGCCATAACGTGCACATGTACCGAAGAGGTATCAGAATACGTGGCGCGCATCTCACATCCCTTGGCCCTTGGCACGGTGCGTTGTTGTTGTTGATGATGATTGTTTATTAGAATCTTCAAAACGGACTGGTGACATATAGTCAGCTAGCCTGCTTGAGTTAACTAGGTCCAGTTACATACAACATGCAACTGCTATATGCCACTTACATGTCGGGCACGCTGCGTTTGCAGGCGCCTTAACAAGATGGCGCAACCATACTGGCGGAGGCTCAGTATCCCGTTGACTGCGCGTTTCGTCTGAATTGCATCTCGTCGTCTGCGCCTGCACGCCTGCCTAGGACGCGTTTACAGGTCATTTTCCCTCTACCCGAGAGCAAGCGCTTGCGTGGCTCAGTGGTAGAGTATCTGATTCCCCCGCAGCGGGCCCAGGTACGATCCCGGCGGGAACCGGGTACTTTTTTTCACAGTTCCGGCAATAGCGGTTACGGTCGCAGGACACCGGCGGCGGAGGCGGCGGACACCATCCCGAACCGAAACGCCCATTGGAATGTTACGGTGTAACATTCAATAACATAACAGCTTACGGTGTAAAATGAAATGGCCATAAGCCCAATCAAACCTCAAATTCGCCCAACAACCGGTTAAAATATGGACAAATTTTCAAAACGTAAGTACTTGACATCCTACAGGCTACTAAGGGAGAGGTGGGAGGAAAGGGCTAGTTTTTCACGCTCGAATTCATTGCTTTTATAATTTGCCATGCCATTAAGGTAAACTGCTCTGTTTACATCAGATGTTACCCTGAAAGACATTGCTAACTGAAAGTTGTTGAAATTCGGGCGGCCTTTTGAAATATCATTTTAAAAATGCTTACCATTCAGTTACGCTGCCGTATTGCGGGGCATTGTAGAATATTTCTGGGTATGCACAGGAGCTCTTTCTTCCCGAAAATTCGGCAAACTGTGTCGAAAAAAATTATAAAGAGCAAAAAGACTCCCACTCCACCCTTTCTATTGGGAGGAGTATGACATCACATTTGATGATTGGGACACAATAAAATGACCCTTTCAATTTATGTACGTCGCATTACACGCAGGCTGGTTGACACTTAACATAAAAAAGAGCGCACTGTTTCTGGACACATACAGAAAGATAAAGTAAATTAGTAAGCTGTATGTTTTTTCTTTCTGGTTTTATTAAAGATTGCTCGATTTTATCATGCAAAAGAACAGTTCTTGGGTATTTTTCACCCTGCTTAGATCGAAAAGGCAGATAGTAACGTTGCGCCATCGGCGTGGCAGCGCCGAATGGAAGGGTGCACAGCGTGCCGTTTGCAAAGACGAACGGCGGTCATTTGTGTCAGCAAATCGGCAAAGGTCATAGGCGTCTGCCAAAGTTTAACATATCTTATTAACGAAATCCTACCGGAGCAGCCGTGAATGCCTTCTATAGTTTCATACAGCTATTTCTGTGTGTAGACCTAAGCGTCGTTTTGCTTATCGTGCCCTGTCTTGCTTGTTTTGACAACCACTAGAGGATGCTAACGCTTCTTTGAAACAGCCGTAATAATGATTATTTAAATAACTTTCTTTGAACCCCGGGAAACATACGTGACAGCTAAAATCTGGTCAACGAATACCCGGCAGCAGCTATGTTGACCCAAAAGTGAGAAATGAAACCTATAGTCGCCGCAAGCCATAATCAGCAACGAAAAAAGCACACTACTGAAAGTCAGAGCACCTTGCCACATTAAAGCAAATGCACGGATATTTCTGTGAACAGTGAGACCTCATAATTGTTTTGACGCCATTGTGATGATGCATTTGACCAACATAAGCAATGACCAGGGGTGCTATGCAGGATGCGCCGAGTTTGGCGAAACTCGGGGTATTCACGAGCTCTGGTGACGCCCCAAGATGAAAAACTAATGGTAACAAGACAAACTTTGTCCGTCGGAACGCCTCTAGTTTCATTGGTTTATCTAGATTCACTCGGGGTGGCTATCATCCCTTGGGCGGTGCGATATGGGCGGTCGACAAACTGGGGCTCACGTGATCATACGGTCGGTGCATGGTCGTGTTTTCTTTCACTTATTTGTCGTTCCACCGAGTGCATTACAGGCACAAACAAGTTTTAAAATAAATGCATTTATTACAGTAATATTAGTCACATTAACATGGGTTATAAGCATTTTAAAGTTTACAAGATGTACACTGAATGTGTATTAGACTAGTTTGTAGTTTATTACGTTTCGCGTTTGACCACGACGGGACGCTCGCCCTCCTCTTTTTTTTTTTTTTTTTTCTCTGGATTAGATTGGCGCGGCTCGCTAAGCGCTTGCGGTAGTATTTCAGAGCACAGATCGGTGTGCGCCTGGTTTTCACCCATTGGGCTTTCAACAGATCGCTCGCCGCTCGCGCTAAAGTGAGGCTGCGAGGACCAAGGGAGCGTCAGCTAGGGCAGAAGTGGTTTGCCGCGTGCTTACCGTTGTGGGAACGCCGACATTATTAGCGGCATCAGAGCCAACTGTAGACAAAGAAGACGAGGACTTGCTTTAACACGAAAACGTATCGAAGCGAAAGCTTCATTACGCTACCTCGGGCAGCCGTCGGCGACTCAACAGTTTTCACCTTGAGAGCTAGAGGTCAAACCGCAAGAGACCATTAAGGCGCGTTTATAGTCCATCGGCGGCGCCAGTACGTCGAACCTTCGGTCGAACTATAGCCGCTGTTGTTCTCGCCAACGTGACATAACGTGTGCGCGCGTTCACGCTACGTCGGACTGTATTTAGGCCTTTACGGAGCCCTGAAAGGAGACATTGCCGCCGTTGCCCGAGTAGAGTTGGGTGAAACCACACCTAGGCCACAGCTCAACAAAGGGCCTAGCCGGGGCAGTGAAGCTTTTGCTATCAACCAGGGTTAACCAAAGCTAAACCGCAGCAATTTTTTTCTTTTACTTTGAGATTCACCTTCATACTGGCTAGCACCGAGCAATGGCTTCTAATAAACGCAAGAAAGGGTCTTTGCAGCGAACGTGACCGTTAATTGACTGCCACCACATCCATCCCAGGTGGGACTCCAGTATCGGTGCAGTTATTCTGACGAGGTGACGCTTCACTTTTTGACAACAACTTTCTATTTTTTGCGTGTGAACGCCAGTGATGCGGTCCACAAAGTTCAGGCTGTGGTTGACTGTCTTCCAATGCAGATTGAGGCATAGCCCCGTTAGCATCCACTAAATATGGGATACAGTTGTATACGGCCAATTCTTCACTATGAATAATGGTCCCCGGTTGAACATTGGCTGCAATAATGGCGTCTAGCGTCGCGGCCGTTCGTCGGTCGACCTTGAAAAGTGCAGCACCCCTCCGGTCGCACAGACCATGCCGAAGACCCATGGGCCACTATCTTTAACACCGCCGTAATTTTGACGGCTTGGCACAACGTTGTCGCCCTTCATTAGGCGGCCTCGGTTGTACTTTTGCTCGCCGCGAAGAAAGCACTCGTCAATTCGCGCTATCTTCCCGGGGCCACCGAGTCGAGGTCGCACCAGCAGCTCGTCCCTCGCAAACTCACGGAGGTAGTTCCTCCAGTCGGCGATGGCGTGCTCTGATAGAGGAAACAAGTCGCCGGTCATCTCCTTCACGGGGGGTCTACGCTTTTGCTCACGCAGTACGCGAGCCAAATCATTTGCCGCCTGGAGAGGTGGTCGTTCGGACGGCCGAGGCGATCCATGTTGGCGAAGTAACTTCCTTCGCCTCTCTGTCCGTGCAGTCCAGCGGTGCCGTGTAACTTCGAAAACTGCCTCCGGCACCTCTTGGACCGGAAAGCAGCGCGGCGTCCATTCTGGGTCGTCATGTATAATGTGACCACTTCGCCTTCGCAGGTTGGCTGGTCCGGGCTGGACCCCAAGTGCTCGCAGGTGCCCCAGTACTCCGATGACGACGCCGGATCTGGCCTGGGGCTGGGGCGCGTTGGACGAACAGCGCTTGAAGCCGGAGAGAGCCGAAGCGATCGCACGAACTTTTCCTCCGCAGCCTGGTCACAGCAGTTTGTGCTCGGAAAGCATAATTAGCCCGCCACGTTGTCTCCGCAGATGAGGGCCTTCGCCTAACTCGTTACACAGCCAGCGTACCGACGTTTTGGAAAGGCCGAAATGATGCTGAACCTCTACGTTGTTCATATAGGTGAACGGGTCCAGACGGTCATATTGACGCTTGCTGCCGCTGGATGCGATGAAACAGGCTGCTGTTGCCACCGCCATGTTGGCGATTTAAACTCGAGTGGGGTTTTGCGATGTGCCCGTTTGGGACGAGTTCGCCTGTCAATAAAAACCACAGGTCACGCCCCGCGCGAAGCATGTAACTCTTGTGCGCGCGCCCACCATGGTTGGGCCACGCCCAACTTATTTTTCGGCAACAGTGACGTGGTGCGGAACTGTGAGGCATCAACAATCTTGACCGCCGAAATAAAACACGCACAATGCACGGTGATCGGTGATGTACTGAGCACCACTATCAAAAACAAAGCGTCGACTTTCGCTAGCTTATGCACATATCTTCTTAGGCTGTGATGACCCTACAACACAGTTCATAGTTTGCATTGTGGCGACGTAGTGCACAGCAAATAATTATCGGCACGCCACTGTAGCTGCTTGCAAGGCACCGATGCGCCGTGTTGGACGATGATCCTGAGCAGTGGGCAGTGGTTTCCAATGACAACGTAACGCAGCTGTAGTTTGAGATGGCTGCTCTGGCGCAGTGTCGCAAACACGATCAGTGTCGAGAAACTCTCGCTTTTCTAGACCCAGTGCGATGGCATTTCTTCATCACAAGCACGGCAGACTAAACAGTTGCAACACTTTCCTGCGTTCGAAGTCTCATTTCTTAACTGCACACATGAGCCCCCACCCGCCAAAATGCTATTGCTGCGCTGCCGTTACGCTATACATCTGTGATCGCTGTTAGCTCAGCAGCCGAGGTAATCGGCAAGCACATTGCAGTGAACAACACACTCACATTCTGCCTACATGCACACGGAGGAACCTTCAGTGGGCAAGCGATGACAAGCGATGAATTGTGTCGCTGGCAGCACGCTCTTCGCAATGCGTCGCGGCGGCTTCGCGCACGCAGATAAACGGGTGCATTTTCACTGTGCTGGGTCACTACGCACCCTAGAATACCGCACAGCCATTTTGCAGCGACAGCCGTTGCTCCCGTCTGTATGGTTAGAGTGTCGTTCTTGGGTGGTAAAGTGGCGGCCCTAATAGCCTCAGTGAAGCGCCTGCGGTGAATTGTCATGCCGCGGCGCTGCGTTGCCATCCCCCTAATAAACAGGGAATGGACATGTCATTGTCATGACTGACTTTATCGTGAATAGCACTGCAGCGCCCCTGGCGACTGCTCACGGTATGAACTCCCTCGTGCGTGGGACCCTCTAGAATGTATCCGCTTGTAAGCTTTCGCCTCACTGTCGCCACTCGCGGCAAAAAGTGCAAAATTTAATAATTCGCTTGATCTCCGTTTGTCATCACTAATTTATAGCATTTAAAACGAAAAACGGATGCTTTAAGAAATAAAATGTTCGTGTTATTTTATTTGTTGTATGTTAAAGTGTTTGATTGAGGGAAAGTGTAGGTGCAAGAACGCACCACATGTGCCCTGTTCGCATTGGACGGAGCATGGAAAGATAATGCGCAAAGAGGAGGCACGCCCTTGACGCGCCCGAGAAAGGCGTGAGAAGCGGCTCATGGCAAATGTACAGATAGACAGCGGGACAGTAATGGTATTGCGAAATTGCGATAACACGTTGGTAACAATACGCGGCGCTGTCGCGTTTTGTTGCGCAGTCTTCTGTGCTAGAAACGCGGAAGCACAGTGCCGCGCAGGGTGCGCTCATGTTGACATACGTGACTTTATCTCGACATTTCTTTTTTCCCTGCTGTTTTTCCACGTTCCTTGCTATCTCCGTTCACTGAATGCCATCGAGCAAACTCGCGTAAACCCTGGCAAGGGAACAAGAATTCAGGATCGCCACTCAGCCTCTAGAGTCTGTAAAGGAGTACCTTTTTTTATCTAGGTCAATTAGTCACAGGGGACCCTGATCATGTGAAAGAAATTTACAGAAGAATAAAATTGGGTTGGAGGGCATACGGCAGGCATTACCAAATCCCGACTCCTAGCCTACCAATGTCGTTGAAAAGGAAAGTGTACAATCATTGCATTCTACCGGTTCTAACATATGGGGCAGAAACGTGGAGGTTAAGAAAGCAGCTCGAGAACAAGTTAAGGACCGCACAAAGAGCGATGGAACGTAAAACGTTAAGCTTAGCATTGAGAGACAGGTAGAGAGCGGTGTGGATCAGAGATCAAAGGGGGATAGCCGACATTCTAGTTGGCATTGGGAGGAAAAAATGGATCAGGGGCGGCCATGTAATGCGTAGGATGGATAACCGGTGGACCATTCGAGTTACAGAATGGATACCAAGAGAAGGGAAGCGCAGTCGAGGACGGCAGAAAACTAGGTGCGGTAATGAAGTTAGGAAATTTGCAGGTCCAATTTGAAATCAGCTAGCCCAAGACGACATGCGTAATTGGAGGTCACAGGAAGAAGCCTTCGTGTCCTGCAGTGGACATAAATATAGGCTTATGATGATGATGACGAGACTCCTAGGTTTGATAATGAAGGTTTCTCAAAGATTTGCAGCTGTGCGACCCGCGTAGGCCATGTCTACGTTCGCACCACCCTCTATTTGTCGGCGTTCCAAGCGCTTGCGTATCTAGTTTCCTCTTCTTACGCTCTCCCGTGTGGGCGGTAAATAAACAAACCAGAAAGAGAAGCTGTCGTTCTCCATTTGGAATTTCACTTCTCTTCTGTCGTCGTAATGGGGATGCCGCGTATAGTGCGGACTGCCGAGAAGGAACGCGCCTATGAAGAGCGAGCGCAAGAACAGATCCGAGAGTGCAGTCGGCGCCGGCGGGCCGTCAACACGTATTGTCCACCGATCAGGACAAATAATGACCACCGATCAAGAAAATAAATGTGTTCGTACGCCTCCGCCGCCGGTGTACGTAACCGCTATCGTAACCACTAAAAGGACTACCCGGTTCCCGCCGGAGTCGAACCCGGGCCCGCTGCCCGTGAGTGATACTCTATCACTGAGCCACGCAAGCTCTTGCTATCACGTAGCGGAAAAATGCCCTATAAACACGCCCAAGGCAGGCGCGCTGGCGCTCCAATTTGAATTTCACTTCTCTTCTGTCGTCGCAATGGGGAGGCCGCGTATAGTGCGGACTCCCGCACTATACGCCGTCATGGTCATTCCAGCGTCAATATTCCAGCTTTCTCATTCGGTTGTGGTCATACCGCGGCTGTGATACTGTCGTCACCGTTCCATCATTGTTTTGTGTGTCATCTTGGTGTCGTGTGCTAAACAGCTTCGCTGGCCATCCACTTTCACAGTGTGGAATGGCTCATGATTTATTTTGTTCCGCTTTTTACAAGTTTAGAATGGCTTAAGCGGTAGTTAAGTATAGGTTTAATAGATCTGTGTAGGTAGTACTAGCAGACATGAAGCGGTTGATAGACTTCAGTCTTAGATCAAGAAACTGTAATTGGTTATCCTGGGGCAATTCGAACGAAAAATTTAAATTCATGTCGTTTTCCTTGCGGTTGTTACATTATCACCTTTTCAGCTTCGTAATTCAATTCTAGTCGTGCCGTCGTCGCCAGATAGTCACCAACATTCCAGCACCGTCATACAATTGTGTTGTGCAGTAATCGTCAATCTCTTCTTACCATATGCCCGTGTCCATTCTGCTTGTCAGGCCACCGTCTCCATTGCGTCATCATTAGTCCGTCGTGGTCATACTTTCGTCATCCTGCCGTCATAGTCATTCCAGCTTTCTCATCCGGTTCTGGTCATACCGCTGCTGTGATACTGTCGTCACCGTTCTAACATTGTCTTGTCATTGCCGCCATCTTGCCGTCATCATACTGTAGTTGGTATTGCACTGTTAGCGTGTCATCGTCAATTAATCCTCAAGATACAGCCGCTGTCACATCATGGTTGCTATTTCAGGCACAGTCATTACATTGTCATGTTACGGTTATTATTTCATTATCATCAGGTCATTGTCATTTCGTCGTCTTCTCAAAGTCGTCATGTTGTCGTGGTAGTGCCACCAGGGACAACGGAACCGGTGGGGGGGGGGGGGGGTTGCAGGGGGGCGGTCCCTCCCCCCCTCCCACCCCCAACATTTTTCCATAGGGGAACTGGTGGTTGTGTGGTCCAATGTTTTGCTGAAGTCCGATCATCAACTGGACGTACAACGGTGGCGCAATGGCTGGTTAAGAAGCCACAAATTAAGGCACGCCACTCAACATACCAGTAAGCAAGCTCTTCATTAAATCACAACTACGCACACGGATGCACAAAAAATTGGTGGAATGTTGACTTACAGACGGAGAGGGAACAACGCATCAATGAATGAGAAACATTTCCTTCATGTCACCGCATTTCCCTACAACATAATGCACAAGCCAGGCAACAACCGGACATTCCAAACTACCTTTTACGATCTAAGACAACTTACCCCAATTCTTGCAAAAGCGGAAAGCCTGTACAAAAGATCGATGACCAGCTCATAGACTGTCCCCTAACAAGAAGAAAAGAGTATTCCTGAAACGCAAATTTCCAAACAGCACAAAATACAAACCTGAAATAATCAAACACCAGGGTACATACCAAGACCTTGAAGAACTTGTAAAATAATCAACCAGATCATTGACCAAGCCTACCTGCCCCAAGCTTAGCTCAAGGGCAGCCAGCATTCGGTAACGCTTCTGAACGGAGGCCTATCATTCAGGTGCAATAGCGTATCCTCAGTTCAAAGCTCTCTCAGTGGCACCAGCAAGACAGCCACAAAAGGATATAAGAAAGTAGTAAAGAAGTTCGAAACTTTTTTTTTATTCAACCTTTTCTTTCTATAGCCCTGTTTGATCCATGCGAGGAATTAGCGATGATGCTTCAATGCCCAGTTTACCGCGCTGCAGGAGAAGCCGCAGAGGCTCTTTGTGACTGCTTGTCAAGGCTATGGTCTGACGCCTCATTTGATGTCCTAAGGCAGCGGACGAACTCAGGAGCAACAGAGTCAGGTCTAAAGGAGCCTCATGTGCCCAGAGTTTCGCAGCCTCCCAGAAAGCTTCAATTTACATACAAGCCTGAGGAGCCTGCAGCGCTTGACAGCAAGTCGTCCCAGAGAAAAGAGTTTTTTGCCGCTATCTATCGTATTATCAGCGAGAGTTGATGAGCCATCGAGCCTCGAGCGCCTTTTGACTGAGGCTGCTGAAGGTCGAAACTTCAAGGCAAACGACCTAAATGAGCTTTTAGGAGCCCACGCTGCAGATTTTGACGACAGCAGGCTTTCAGCGCAACTCGAGCTTCCCCCAACGCACCTGCGTGACGAAGGTCCGGCTGCAAGAGAAAGCATTTTATAAATACTGCAGGGGAAGCCTGCAGATATGCATAATATGATGGACCAAGTTGTCCGGTACCTGCAACTAGTGTTTTCTGTACCTCCGTCAGCTGCTTCAGTACAGCGATCTTTCAGTGCTCTGAGGCGAGCTCTACGAACATTTCTTGCGCAATCGAATGACGCAGAGGAGGCTGACACACCTTCTCCTCCTTCACGTGCGCAAGAAGAGAGCGGCGGAACGGCACTTGGAGTTCGTGTCTAGAACGGCAGAACGAAGCGCGACCTTCGGCCTCCTTTGACAACCTCTCCTGCCCAACGCCCTCTTTCCAGGCTGCAGCCATGAAGCTCGTCAATGTGCGATAATAGCTTTGTACCTAGCGCCTACTTTCTTGTCTACTAGGTTTTGAGTACTTTTGAAATAAAATGCGGCTAAAATGAACGAAAACATTAGTAATTAATGCCATGAAAATTATACTAATTGTAAAAATAATAAATTGTAATGCGGAAAAATAATAAGTGACAATTATTGAGAAAAAAACAAATAATAAACACAACATACAAAGGCGGCAATACTGCCCCCCCCCCCCCCCCCAATCTCAAGAACGTTCCGGGGTCCCTGAGTGCCTCCGTCTCCATCATGTCATGGTCGTTGCATCAATGCCATGCCGTTGTTTCACATTGTATATCCACGTGATTTCGTATTTGAATTGAGGCATAGCCTGCGAGTGCAATGCAGGAGCATAAACAATCGCATTACATTATTCTTGTGAGCTTATAAGTCTTACGATGGTTTTTCCTGTGGTTACCATCATATATCGCCATAGCCGATAACGAGGCTGCGAACAATCAGTGCGTGTAAAGCGTTATATTTCAGGTGAATGAAAAAGGCTCTACAAGAAGCTACAAGATTCCTGAAGCATGTCATCTTAAGCAACTTACGTTTCTACTGGGCGGACCTTGTGCGACTAAAGGACTTCACAAACTTGAAGCCGGTCTTCGTTATTGTATCCGCAAAACGTCAGTGCAAATTCCAGCATCGCAGTGCTAGACAGCACTAGCACATCATCGTCCTGATTGTGAACGTAAAATATTATTTCATTGACCGAAACGCATGCTCATCGCACATTCAAACAGGACGGACATTTTCTTCCTGCAAGGATACTGCATGAATGGAGAGAGGTGCTTCGACTACTCGTAAAGTTCACCTGTGATGCGGGGTTAGATTGGGAATGATGAGCCATGTAGATGCACCTAGATTGGATAACACACTGCCTGTTCCACTTCCTGTCACGTTGACCGTATAACCGTGGGCTGTTATGTTACCAGAGGAACTGCGTTGAGCTTCAGACAATATCGCGTTTAATAGATGGCGCTTGGACGGAGAAATCGCCGGCAACCATCGCAAGGCTATAGGAAGAATGCTCTCCTTGTTGCTGATAAACTTAAAGACGGCATGGGATTACACATTGAAAAGGATGTATTGTGCACATCTTTTTTAGTTGCATATATTGACTCGCTTCACTATGGCTTCGCCTGAAATAGATTCAAACATTTACATTCAGTCAGTCAAATAACTTTATTCAAAGGTCCTGCGAGTTTGTGGGACGGGCAAAAGGTCCTGCCTAGGTGACGGCCTGGAGTTCTTGAGTCCTGGCGGCTTCCTCGGCCCGATGGACAGCCAAAACTTGATCTTCAAGGGCAGATGTGAGCAACACAGTCTCCCAGTGCTCGCGGAGACGATCGCGAGAGGCTGAATCCCCATTATTGTATGTTAGGGCTCGACATTCCCATAGCATATGTTCCAGATTGGCTCTAGAACCACAGTTTTTGTATTAAATGCGGAGCATTTCTTGGCGAACATTTGCTACTTTGCGAGTATCTATCTATCTATCTATCTATCTATCTATCTATCTATCTATCTATCTATCTATCTATCTATCTATCTATCTATCTATCTATCTATCTATCTATCTAGCCGCCTTCGTCTTGGTGCTCTCATGGTCGTTTCTTTAACTCGGTATGTACCAAAATTGGCATACTATGACAAGAGTATATGACGAACATAAATGATGTGTCATGACATGATTGTCATGACATGCGTGTCATGTAGGTCATGAAACAGCCGCCTGCGTCTTGGTGCTCTCATGGGCGTTTCGTTAACTTGGTAGGTACCAAAATTGGCATAGCATGACAGGAGTGTATGACCAAGATAAGTGGTAGGTCATGACATAAATGTCTCTCATAAATGTCATGACATGCGTGTCATGTAGGTAGTGACAATGACTCAGCGAAATAAGATTAACACTCACAAACCACTAGAATGGGTTCCGACGAGGGCACTAAGTGAAGGAAACACTTAAGGATGATGGTAGAAGTCGTAGTCATGAGTATGACTGAGCAAAAATGATGACTCATCGAAAGAAGATTAACACTCCAAAACCACTGAAATGGGTGCTGACGTGGGCACTTGTTGAAGGAAACACTAAAGCATGCTAGTAGAAGTCTTAGACATGAGCATGACTCAGCAAAAATGACAATGACTCAGCAAAAAAAGATTAGCACTCAAAAACCACTGGAATGGGTTCAGACTTGGGCACTAAGTGAAGGAAACACTAAATGATGATGGTAGAAATCGTAGTCATGAGCATGACTGAGCAAAAGCGTCAATAACTCAGCCAAAAAAGATTAACGCCCCAAAACCACTGAAATGGGTTCGGACGTGGGCACTAAGTGAAGGAAACACTAAAGGATTGTGGTAGATGTCGTAGTCATGACCATGACTGAGCAAAAATTACAATGACTCAGCAAAGAAAGTTTGATACTCTAAAACGACTGAAATTAGCTCGGACGTGTGCACTAAGTGAAGGAAACAATAATGGATTGTGGTAGATGTCATAGTAATGACCATGACTCAGCAAAAATGAGAATGACTCAGCGAAAAGGATTACCCCTCAAAAAAATGTGGTTGATCCCTCTTATATAGGAATCGGTATAGAACACGAAAGTGAAACGTGTCTTCAATGACATGCGGAGGCACCACATGCTACTTGCTCGAAAGCTACAACGCGCCGCAACCGACTGCGCTTACGAACGCGCATCCAAAGTGCATCCGAAGCGCAAGCGACGCGCGATGCGCCGCTCGGTTAGCACGGTCCCAAACAGTGTCGCCGTCTGGTGGCCTCCGGCGGAAGGCATCACCGGCGGTGCCAGCGTCTCCCATTAGAAACGCCCGGCGGTCGGCACACTAGTAAGTATATTCTAGGCACTATAGTCGTAGTGCTGAGACTACCGAAGCGTTCACTGTCGGTGCGCGTTAGTGTCATAATGCAGTACTTCTCTTTTCTGCTCGTAGGCGGCGGCACCGCCCCGAGCAAGAGCGCGGGTACACGGAGGAGTGTTAGATATATAAGGCGCGTCTGTGTAGCTCTCTGCAATTGCGTTTGTGGCGCAATGGGTTAAACGCTCGGCGATCTATCGTCGCGGACCGAGAGGTCGTGGGTTCGATTTCCAAATTTTGCATGTTTGTGGAACTTTTTCTTCTGGTTTCTTTCTTTGTATTATGTTCTATGACGTATTTCCGTGACGGAAATACGTCACTGAAGTCTTGGTGGACCCCGGAATAAAACACTTTCGTGTTAAAACCAATGGAATGGTTTCGGATGTGGTACTAAGTGACGGAAAAGGCTAAAGGTTGATGGTCAGAGTCATAGTGATGAGCATGACTAAGGCTTTCGCCTTAAGGTCTTATAGGTGTAGCTAAAGGGACCCCTGAGGACTCGTGCCATGAATGTCATGACATGCGTGTCATGCAGGTCATGAAAGAGCCGCCTACATCTTGGTGCTCTCACGGTCGTCTCGTTACCTTGGTAGGCTCGCCTCAGACTGCTTCACATAACATCCATTCCCACAGGGCGTGGGATCTGCCGGATTGTTTATCTGTCTTGCATGTGTCTGGGTAAATGAGTTGTGAGATCGCCGGGTTCAGATAAGTACTGCTCTGTAACTGCCGCCATTCAACAGACTGCTTTTTTGCTGAGCTTTTGGTGAGGTGGTGACAAAACGCACCTTTTGAATTTGTAATGTTGTGTGACGTCATTAAGTCTGCTCATACGATCCTCCCATTCCCACTCCTGTCAATCCTGGTTCTCTGGAGACGCTGAGGGGCCGGCCTTATTAGCGGCCGTGACTCCGTTCGTAAGCCCTCGAGCCACATCATGCGCCGTCTTATTATTATTGCTGTCTCCTAACGAGGTGGAGGTGTGAGCGGGTATCCATATTCAATAAAGATTCCTTTTTTGACTTTTGTCACTTGACATCAGGATTCGTAGTACTTCCGGAGAGATTCGGCCCTTAGCGAATTTCGTACATCCGTCTGAGAGTCACTGGGTATTACGTCCGTTTGTGTCTGTGATACTGCTGGCGCCATAGCTATCTCCTCCGCAGTCTCGGTTTTTGCTGTGCTTGCCGTAACGCGTGTTTTGCACTTCTTTTCGTGATCAATTACGACGGCTGTAAAGCCACGCCTGTGCTTGTATCTAGGAGCGTCTACAAAGACTTTCTTTACTATACCCAAATTTCTTTTGTATGTACATTGCGCTGCTTTCTCTTCTACCTTTATGGTATACGGGGTGCATATTTATTGGTAAGGGGAGAACGGTTATCGTATCCCTGACACCATTCGGAATGTACACTTTGGTTCCGTGTTGAGTGTGGTACCCAATACCTAGTCTTTCTAGTATGTGTCTTTCTGCCTTGGTCTTAGAGTGACATTCTTACTGCGTTATTCGCTGTGCCTCTGTGAGTTCGTCCATGGTGTTGTGCAGGCCTAATTCTAATAGCCTGTCGGTACTAGTGCTGATTGGTAGTCCTGCGGCTTGTTTATAAATTTTCCTAATTATGCATTCTAGTTTAATCTTTTCTGCAGCGTACGATCTAAGGTAGGGTGCGACGTATACGATCCTGCTCATATCGAACGCCTGTACCAGTCTGATCATGTTTCCTTAGTTCATTCCACTGTGTCTATTGGCTATCCTTTGATGAACCTCATAACTTAAAATACAGTCCCTTCCAACTTCCTAATGGTTTCTCCATCGTTGCCTTTTGCTTCAATGAGTAGTCCCAAAACTCCGACTTTATTAACCTTAGGTATGGGTTCATCGTCGGCAGTCTTCAATTGCATGCCTGTTTCTAGATTGTCTGGCTCTCTGTAGCTATGTGGTTTACGGCTCCTGCGAGTCGGATTCGACCTGCATAATTTTACTGCTAGCGAAGTGATTGTGAGTTCCCACCACATCCATCACTGGTTGCTCTCTGGTAGCAGGAAATCACTAATCGCTCACTGGTCGCAGGAAATCCGATTCAGAATCTGTGCAGAATATGTACAGATGCTGCAGTACGGGTTGACGCAGTATTTTGCTAAATTATCGTGTGAAAAGGCATTGTTGAAGCAGGCGCACAGTTGACAGGGTGTTCTTTGTAAGTAAATTGTTGCTGTTGACGGTGATAGTTCCCTTTGAGTTTTGGTCTTGATGTTTTTATTATGTAAGGAGCTGCCGGAAATTCTTCAGCACACGTTTTCCGGCAATGAGTGCATTGCGTTGTTCGGATCATTGACGGCGTGACATGTACTGCACTTAAAAGCAACCTAAAGTTCCTTTAGACAGTCTATAATATTGTTACGGGTAACTACTACTACTGTCCCACTACTACTGGCGGCACATGCCCAAATCATACAAGACTTTCACGCTTGTAACACATCCCCCCCACGTAGACGAAGCCCACGGGCAACATGAGTCCCTTCAAGCGGGCAACATAAGTCACTTCAGTCTTTGAAGAGCGTCGACCATTTGAAAGGCGACGCACTATGCGGTACGTCTATTCGCTTATACGGTCTAACACAACGTAAGGTCCAACATAGTGCTCCAGTAGTTTTTCGCCAAACCCTCGTTTTCTGTTAGGCGTCCACAGCTACACTAAGTCACCGGGATCATATGTGACGTGTCGGTGTCGGCAGTCGTAACGTGCCTTCGAGAGATCTAGTGAAGCAAGAGTGCGCAAATAAGCAAGGCGGCGGGCTTCTGCATATCTGAGATGGTCTCACATATGCAGGCATCACCGTGGTTCATAAATGGGAAGGTCATATCAAGGGTATAACGTGGCGGCCGAGCGTAAAGGAGAAAGAATTCAGGGGCTGTAGCCGGTAGTTTCGTGCTGGGTGGTGTTAAATGCATAAGTAACGAAATGTAGAACGCTGTCCCAGTTCTTGTGATCCGTCGAGACGTACATGGACGACATGTTCGTGAGAGTTCTGTTGGTGCGTTCCGTAAGGCCGTTTGTTTGGGGATGGTACGGCGTAGAGTGTCGAAAACTTGAACAACACAGACGAAGCATCTCTTCAACCACATCTGCAGAAAGCTGTCGACCACAATCGCTAATAATGACATTAGGAGGCCCGTGTCGGAGAATGATCAAACGTAGCAAGAAAAGGCACACGTCGGCTGCATTAGCCGATGGTCTTGCAGCCGTCTCACAGTAGCATGCCAGGTGGTCAATGCACACTGCGATCCAACGATTTCCGTTAGAGGACCGTGGAAACGGACTGAGAAGGTCGACGCCGACTTGCTCGAATGGGTATCTTGGGGGTGGCACAGTGTGTAGTCTACCAGGAGTACTTGCGGGACGTTTGCGACGTTGACATTCGTTGCAGCTAGACACGTACTGCCGCGTCGTGTGGCGCATATTAGGCCAGTAAAATATTTCTTGAAGACGGCAAAGCGTTCTAACTGCTCCCAAATGACTGAAGGTTGGTTCGTCATGCATAGCCGGCAAGATGGAAGTGCACAGAGTTTTCGAGACCACCAGGAGATATCGTGAGCCTGTGGTAGAATAGTTCGTCTGGAATAGAAGCACATCACGTGCAAAACCAATTGGCTGCTGATTTCTGTTTGGCAACAAGCACTTTTAAAGTGTCGTCGTTTTGCTGCTCAATCTTAAAGGTATTGAGATTAGGAAATGATGGCTCCAAGGATCCTAGGATCCAAGCGTCTGGCGCTCCGTTCTGGGGCACGATGACTGTTCTTGGCGAGAGAGCAGCGGCGAAGTTCAAGCGGTTGCGACTCCGTAGTTCGGTGACGTCGTGTACCCAGCACCTCCACCCCTCTGTTACGGGTAACTCTCCGTAAAGAGAGGGTTTATTGGGATGCAACCGACGGTCTTGAGCGCCAGCCGAGGTTCCGCTATCGCTAGGCGGACGTCTTCTTCTTCTGCCCTCTCTTACCCCGTGTCCCACTACTGCTGGCGGCACATACCCAAATCATACAAGGCGTTCACGCTTGTAACAATATGTAGTCTGCAAAAAGCGGAAGGCAATAAATCTATGGACTGGTTTATGGACAGTCGATATAGATTTGTCTATAGAAGGTTTTACAAATTATAGATAAAAAGTATATGGCGATAAATAAATTGACCACATATATATTATATACTCTCTGAGATTTGTCTAAAGAAAGCTCATAAACGTTATAGAGACATGTCTAATAACTTTCTATGGACCGTTTTAAGCTTTTGAAGGTGTTGAGTTTAGTAAGGTAATGTTTGCAAGAAACAGAGAACACTTGTGGTCTCCGCCTTGTAGCTGACAACTCGTGATGCACTTCATGATGAAAAACGTGAACTGGCTGACCTGCCATCGTATAGAAATGTACGCTGAATAATATTCAACAGCTTTCGAACACGTGTAGGTGTAGCCGTACTTCCTGTTTTAAAGTGAAGCTCACTATGCCACATCTGTTGTCTTCCGAGTGGTAGCTTGCGAAGTATAAAACTTGGGCTACTGGCTATTTGCTATAGTGCATGCGCCGAATAGACAACTTAGGCGAGTGGGCTGGTGTAACTGCACACGGGCACATAGGGCATCTCTAATTCTGTTCCACAAAGACGTTCTACCCCAGCAATGTTATGTGCCAATGGTTATGTGGCCCAATGAACTAGAAGAACTATAGGTAAAAAGGGAAGATGGCCGTTTAAACGAACAATGCCGCACGTGCATTGGAGAAAAACATCTGCTAGAGCATTTGCGGCTTACCTGTATGCACACCGCAGCTCTCCTACTGACGGCACATATTATACGACCCCACTGGAAATTATAAAAAGAAAAAGAAAACCGTAAGTCAACTAAAATCTTTACTTTTAGTTTAGATATAGAAGCATGGACCTCAAGTGCAACCTTATATAAAACTGACACCGAGTGCTGCGTTGACAGGCATTCTCCAGCCCACAAACATCAGCGGATGATTCATCGTTTCTTTTGTGGGGAAAATCTTCAACATGGTATTCTGTACCTGTTCTACGCAAAATGTGTGTCAGGTTTTCTTTTTTCGCTTTTACACCACCCTGCCTACCATTCACTCGCAGCTTCGTCAAAGGGACTTGCGACGGACGTCGTGCGAACTAAGATTCAGAGAATAAGCAGTAAAACTACGAGGGTCTGAAAAACATTTAGACATACTGTTGCATGGAATCATAAAGGGTTGTTGGGATACTTTAATCGAACTGATCCTGGTGGCATACCGTGCGTCTATAGCTGTGCTAGTTGTTTTAAAGTGAAGCTCCCTAGACATCATTTTTCGACGTGCATGTTCTGTTTTGCCTAGTCGATAAGTTGGGCCACGGCGTATATCGCCACAATATGTTGGCCCAAATAAAATATGGCTACTCTGTATGTGCAACTGGGCAGGCCACATTGACCATTTGTACATTTTTCGCGAATGTCCCGGTAAGGGTATGTTTCAGTGGAAGTGCGCCCAGTTAGAAAAGCGGAACAAAAGCCAATATGGAGACGTCAGCAAACGAAAATTGGAGAAGTCTGCTACAGAAATGTGTAGAAGGATTAAGAAGTAGAAGTAGTCGTCCGTAGTGAAATAATAACGCTAGCAACAAGGAACCAAAGCTCCCATGAAGAGAGAGGAGCATTGAGCTCCTTACAGAACGTAGTGCATCCATGACTGAGTCGCTTGTGTTACTAAAATGTGAAGTACACCAAGATTTCATTCAGTTCTTGCTCAGTCAGTTTGTTGTCAAGACGTCTGTGGATGCTCTTATAGATTTATTGTTCTAGCGGGGGATGTGCTTTTTTATTGTATTTTAATGAGGCGCAAATGTAGGTTCCTGCGACACGTTCAGATTGATTTTAACAATAAACGTTTTGAATTGTTTATTGTGAATAAGATGTACTAATCAATTAGTGAAAGCTGCATGGATGTGAGGAAGCCTGCAACAGAAGGAGCGAACTTGCAGAAAGAAGCAGCCTGAACAAGATGGGAACAAAGTTCGAATTGAGCGACATGACTTAATCTACAAAGAAGTGGAGAAGCCGGTAACTGACGCAGCCACGTGTGAACGAAGAAATGAACAAAAAGCGTTGAGCTACATAGAGGTGAATAAGACAGCCGCGTAAGAGCGAAGAAGGAGCAGGGAGAAAGTGTTCAATTAATTTTGACCAGAGAGTGCTTTGGGGGAAGAGGGTTGAGCTAAACAGAACGAAAAAAAAACTGTTAGACGTTTGTAAAACGTGAAGGCGAAATCCTGCAAGCTATGGAAGAAGACGAAGATGAACGCGCGAGGGGCAGTGGCACGGGCGCGAGGGGCAGTGTGGGAACGCTCGCATGATCAGCGGCGTCGGAGCCTGCTGTGGAAGAAGACGACGATGATTAACGTGCGAGCAGTGGCACGAGCGCGTCTCTCTGACCACGTGACGAGTACAATCAGGCACGCACTAGGCACACTTTTAGTAAGCCACAACCGTGGAGCAGCTGAACTAAGCGCACTCGTCTGGCACCGCGGAGGTCTGGGTTCGATTCTCATCCAGACCGAAATTTACCAAATTTTCCTTTCAAACCACAAATTTACTTTGTTTATAGGAACCTCCCTGAGAAATGTGACGTCAATCTGATCATTTTTAGATGTGTTTTTACTCTTGGCCGCGTCAGCCATTTTTCGGCAGTTTCGCCAAGTTTACTGCAAGGTCACAGAAAGGTGACCGATAGGTTGCGGAAAGGCCACCGCCAAGGCCACCGCACACATAGACACCTAAGGGTTTCGGCTTAATAAGTTAGCAACAGAAGTACCCGAGCCCGGAAAAATAAGTGAAGAATGGACCATAGCAAATTGTGTGGAGAAACGGCGGCAAGAAAAAGAAGCGTCGAGCGGAACGCGAGCGTCTTCATTACATTTGATGCATATTGTAGAACGTTAGCATTTGTGACTAGTAATTGTGAAATGGTGTAATGACGCTTGGCGGACATGTGCAACGAGGAGCATAAAGAGCAGTTGTTTCACAAAAGTGACGAGAAGCGGAAATACGTGGCCACGTTGACAAAGCCTCCCATTTTCTATTTAAGGGCAAAAAAATAGTTCAATGAGGGCCAAGCGCTTCAGAACCGCACGCGCTCGTCCTGTGTTCATTCCATCGTATTTGTCTCTTTGGGCTTTTCCTTAGAATGAATCCGCATGAACTCGCCCTATCCGCCATTTCATTTTTTTCAACAAGGAAAATGTGAGGAACGAATTTTGTTCGGTATGTTGCGTCTGTGATAAACTATGGTTCAAATTGAAAGTCTTGTGGACGTTAAAACCACATAGGTTTTTACTGAGTGCTACTCGCGTTTACGCTTGCATAATACAATCTTTCAAGTTTGCGCAAAAACCCCACCACGCATCGCTTAACACCGATTCCTACATACGCTATGGGTAAACGTGCAGAACAGGCCAAGCAGCTAGCCCGAGAGTGCATCGATCGCTACCCGAACACCAACGCAAGCAGTAGTACCTCAGACAGCGTGTTTTTACGTGGATGTCCGTTTGCTAATGCTGTCTAAATGAGGAAGTGCGCCTTCGCTAATGGGACTCGTACAGGATGGGCCGATCTGCTGACAAACTCGAATGCAAGGTCGTGTCTGATGGAATGATGCAGTCACGGCAACGTCGCCAATGTCCACAGGACGGGGATTGGTTCTCTATTACTACGATTGTCTCCAAATTTGTTCTTACGATCGTGCAGCGGGCAACACAGCGAATGCTCCCACGCATCCATGACTACGGCTACTGTTCCACTTTTCGAGCATTCGCTTCCACTGTTGCTCCTGCACTGACAAACGCTGATGGATTTCAATGTCTCGCAAGTGTCAGGAGAGTGATGCTAGAGAACGAGCTTGAAATAGCTCAAGAAATATTTCGATGGTATGCAAGTTTCTGTGAGGATACGGTGTGTATAACAGAGGTAAAGAGTAGAAAATGTTTCTTTCTCTCCTGTTACACAGACAGAATTTCACCGCTAATACATGTGTATGGCTGCGCTTTTTTTCTTCTTTTTCTAACTAATCAAAACTGGCACGGCTGCCGCCTCTGTTCCTACTTCTGGGGCAACAAATTATTGTATTGAAAAAAAAAGGTCATTGGCAGTGATGGCTGTGAATAATTCAATGTTTCATGAAATACGGAAACTCTAGTAGCAGCGAACAAGAGACGAATGAGCATGGGAGATGCAGCATGCATGCTAGACGGTACGGAACAGTGTCAGCAACTGCACCTTGCATCCTGTTCTTTGTTATTAGGTTCCTAAAATGCACCAACATCCGCCGCTCTCATTTCGTATGAAATATACAGACAATATATTAATTCTTTGATTTCCGGGGTGTACCCATTACATCCCGAACACGGACACAGAATATACACAATGCCAAATTAGACTACACTCTTTGCCTCTCCGGAAATTGAGTCAATAAATTAACTGCCGCCGTCAACCGCTGAGACTGGGGGAATTCATGCAGCAGCGGTAATGAGCACTAAGGTTTACCCGGGAAAATGGTCTATATATAAGGTTACTGGTAGAAGATCTGTGGCTGCGCTTGAAGTCAGCCAGCTGTTTGCTCTACTAACAAGTTATTGCTAAAGATGCAGACTACACGGACAGATGGTGGACGGCTATGCTGAAAAAATGTAGTTTAAATGCACCAAACCATGATGAGGTGAGAAACTTACAAGTAAGAAATGAATTGAGCAGCGAAAATCAAAGAAATTCGTTTCTATCACAACACTTTATTGGTATTGGCCTTGCACGTAAGGTAGTTAACTAGCTTTTGTAATAGCATTGCTTGTAGTTGCTCTATAATCTTGTTATGAAGTACTCGACTGTACATATGTTCTCACCTTCGTGTCCGGAATAAGTTACTTATTCACGGAGCATAAATGAAAGCTTAGAATTTATATGATGTAGCTGTCATGCAGTCTCGTTCAGCATGAGTCATAGATACTGGCTGTAAGGTATTATGTTATGATAGAGATTCGTTGTGCTTCTTATAGGTTACTATTACTAGCAACTTTGTGTGGCATATTTGCCCTATAATTACGTGGCTGTATTGTGTATTATTGCTATAGCTATGTAGCTACAACAATGTTTAAGACGAACGCTAATGTCCTTCACTGCATAAAGGGAGCGGAGAACTGTCAGTGATACCAGAACGAAAAAAAAAAGCTACAAGTCAAAACTGCAGACTACATCCATGGCACACAGGGCATCTAGCTCCATCTCAGAAGGATGGAGGCTACCGAGTCCTCAGCCAGTGGGAAGGGCGACTAGCCCCTGCACATGTATTCCTCCGCGCTGCGTCATCTGCTTAGCGTCTGCACGGCGTCTGCTCGCCGTGCTGTCTATACACGCTCATTGCAGTTATTGTGGCTGGCTTATTAACCTAAAAATACCAGAAAACAAGGAAACAAGCAACTACGTCGGGAATTCGAGAAAGGGTGGCAACGTTAACGTTACTAATTATGAGTGAGTGAGTAAAAACTTTATTGAAAATAAATAAATAAAAGAAGGCCTGACGAGAAACCAAGATCGCACATTCAAGCAGACGACAACGCGGGAGTCGAATACATGTCGGTACCGCCCAAAGCGAGTGCCTTCCGCCTCGAACCTATGAAGTTGTCGTGCGCTGTGTGGCCCGTAAGTTCCAAGCTGACGCTTGTATTTGCTTCAAACTTGTGTCCTGACGCTTCAACAGCAATGGTTTCGTAACTATATTACGCTATTTCCAAGAACCATTTCCTAATTCTAGGCGCATTAGGCTTAGCAGGCCTGGCAAAAAAAAGATACCTGATCTCTCAAATAATGGCAAAACATACCTGATGATTTGTCCTCAGTGAGAGATGAAACAAACCGATGGCTGATTTCACCATTTATGTATTGCTGTTGGCCCAGCGCACGAGTAGCAAGATTAAGTTTGGGCCGTAGCGGGCGGTCCATTCTGCGTGGGTGCTGCCATGTTGATTTGTGCCCAAAGTTGCTGGCGTTTACCGATACAACGATTAAAAGCATACGACGCACATGCGAAGTGTAACAAACGTATTATCTATCTTTGTGACGTGACACGTGCCAAAAAGCTGCGGATGTCTCAACCCTGCCAGTTACAAGGCCATTATATATGCAACTATGTTTTGCTGCGCAAGCATGCGGCTTGCTTACACCCCGTAGCTTTGGTAGTGCTGAGATGGAGTATAGAGGGTGACGACGACGATGACGATGACAGCAAGCAAGCAAGCATGCAAAGCAAAGCAATGCGAAACCAAGCCAAGCCAAACGAAACCATGCCAAGTGACGTCAGCCCAGCCAAGCCAAGTCAAGTCAAGCCAAGCCAGCCAGCCAGCCAGCCAGCCAGCCAAGCAAAGCAAAGCAAAGCAAAGCCAGCCAGCCAAGCAAAGCAAAGCAAAGCCAGCCAGCCAGCAAAGCAAAGGAAAGCAAGCACGCAAGCAAGCACGCAAGCAAGCACGCAAGCAGGCAAGCACGCAAGCAAGCAAGCAAGCAAGCAAGCAAGCAAGAAACATCCTGTTTCGGAGCAGACCCTGTGGAATGGAGTCGCCGCTATTATCGAGCTCGCTACTACTACTGCGGCGGCTGCTGCTGGTCACCACTTCCATCATCGTCTTCCACGTCGCTCTGAGACAGCCGAAGGCTGTGCAACACAGCACAGGCCGTGACAATGTTGGCCGCACGTTCGGGCTCGTAGAGGAGGGTGCGGTACCACTACAGACAGTAGAAACGGCTCTTCAAGAGCCTAATACACCTTTCTCCCTTACATAACGCATAGCGGCATGTGCTGTACTGTACTTCCCCTCGGTTGTTTGCGTTGGAGGATGGCCGTGAACAGGGGTCAGGAGCCACGGCTCCAAGGGGTAGCCACTGTCATCTGCATGAAGATGCAAACATTGCATCGAGTACTCCTCTGACGAGAGGCAAGTTGGCCACTGAGGAAAGTTACAGCATAATTCGACAAAAGTAAAGTTCAGAGGTTGCAGACCTTAGAGATTACTGTCGTGAGCTCCAAGTAAAAGCACGAGTTGGGCATGTCCGCCCCGACACAAACTGTTAACCAAATTACAAGCGTACTGCTCAGTGCCTCCCAGAAGCTGAAGAAATCAACATTCATTGGTGCTACCAATGACACAGTAGTAGCACTAATACGTGTTGCTTCCTTCTGATCCTGGCAGGTGCTTAGTAGGATGCTTGCAACTTAGTTAATAATTTTACCATTGTCAGTGGTAGCACTAATTGGCGTGATTTTTTTTACTCTTGGCAGGCACTTACTCATGCGCTAGTTATTTAGTTAAAAGTTTGTGTTGGGGTGGACATGTCGTTCTATTCGCTACTGAAGCGCGACTGCGACGAAACATGTTTTGTCTCACCGAGAAGGTATTCCCCGGGATTCGCGATGAGCCCCGCTCGGAACCGTCAGCGCAGCCATGTCGTCCGCCAGACAAACGAGTCGTGATCCGACCCCGGTCGCATTGGAACCACGGCCAGAATCCTGATATTCGCGTCGCAGATCTGAGGAAAATGGGAACGAAGAAAGTCCGCGTTGACAAGTGCAACACACCTGTCAAAAGAATGAGCAGCTCTGGAGAACATCACGCATACTTACGAGCATGCAGTTTAGGTTCTTCCGACACATGAACGCAGCCTTGCGCTCACCCTTCGGTGAGATAATGGCAATGAGGCTGCCGTACACGCATCCGAAGACTCCGGGAATAGCGCCGTGCCGAAGGAAACCCTCCTTCACGGCTGCCTTTTCTTCGGACTTCTTCGGAAAATGGTTCCACTTGTTGCGGGCCCCCACGTTTACGACAGCCTCTGCCCCGCGTCGCACGCGGGGCAGAGGCTGCACGCAAAGCAGTCGTCATCCGTTGGTCACTTTGCATACAGTACAAGATGACGTTTTGTAAAAGCAATATTTTCTTACTACTCGCATGTATGACTTCAAAATTTGGAGGCCTCGCGCTTGACTAACTACGTGCGAAGTCAGCGGCTGTACGTGTGAATCTAGATCGATTTTATTTTTACAGTAATTATAACAGCCGTAAATATCCGTAGTGCTAACGAACTATTCTATGGAAGAGACCACCTTGGACAGCTCAATGTAAGAATGAAGTCCGTCGACTGTATTAGTAATTGTGAAAGACGCTTCTGATCCTTGACAAAACCTTTAACACCTTGTGCGCGGACGAACCGCAGGCATCTTTATTATAAACATTAATTTCAGTGTGGTGACTCACACTGTCAGTAAATGTGTTATTCGCCAGCGCGACGGCACGGTGCTGCACCGCGGCTGCTTCGATGGCGCAGACTGTTGTCCAAAACGTATTTCTGACATATCTGGAGAGATGTGTGAAGAAGAAGTAATGTTGAAGACGACCACAACTTATCACAGTAAATTTTCATTTGGCCCTCCAATCATTGTTCCACCTAGCAGCCCGTTAAATAGTCGGTTTATTGCAACGAAATAACCACAACATGAAGGATCGTTACACGTTTAGTTTATTATCACCTTGAATCTCGCTTTTCTGTAAACAGAAAAGCCCTCTTATTCTAGTGGCATCCTGGTGTGCACTCTAAAGTCAGGCTATTCAATTGCGAAATAAATGCGCGGTAAACAGATAAACAGTTCGAGAAAACTTTTTTTCCATCCATGATTAGGAATTTGTCCACTCGTACATGCAGTTCGAAGTGGCTTGTTCCTGCGGTAAATAGAAAGTTGAAACGATTGAGTAAATATCAGGTCGGTTACTTGAAATTACGTTCTGTATTCCTACAATGACAATGAAGGTTGACAATAAAATAATATGCTCTGGAGCAATCGCAGTTTGCAGATTCGAAGAACAGATGCAACTACGGTAGTTCTTGTTGGCTAAGGCAGTGTGAAAAACAACAAATGGCTTGGGGATAATTTAATGCATTTGAAAGCTACACCCATTGCACAAGATAACTTTTCCATTTCAGTCGCAAAGGAATGCGATCACCGAGGCCAGGATACAAACCCGTGAAGCTAGGCTCAGTTGCAGGAGGTCATATTCATGAAAGTGCAGCGGCGAACGATGCAAAGCGTGTAATTAAATCGGAGCGGACTTTGATCACCCATTTTATTCTGGCGAAGCAGCTGATGGACTGGCCGGTATCTCCGGGGATATATATTTGTTGGATATACGAATGTTGTGAGTGTGCGTCATGCAAGTACAAGTGAACGGGCTTATACCGGTGTTGAAAATTAAGCTTTATGGTTTTCTTAAAATTAGGCACTGGGAGGCACGCGAGGACCACCTGTGCAAATAAGTTATGTGGCCAGGGGGAGACAAAGTGAGATGATAATTATCGCGTCAGACGCCCAATTAACTAAAATTAAATAATTAACTTTTTATTGACTGCAGTAAGTGTGTGTGTTTGTTTTCAAATATTAGAGGCAATCGTGTTTCTACACAGTTTCACTTGGAAGAATTCTTCTAGCATGTCTGTGCTCCGAGATATCCGACTCCAAATTTTAATTTTCGTTCGCATGATTATGCATGCAAGAGAGTGAGGATCGGCGCAAAGCTCCTCCCTGGTGTGACGCGGCTGTTGCGTGCGGCGCTTAGTCTGACAACAGGGCGGAGGCATAGGCAAAGATGATAACTGTTCCCCTTCCCCTCTAGGCTTAATAAAGCTCAATTTTGAACACCCTGTATATCTCCTGCATGCTGACCGTCTGAACAGTGGCAGTAAGCGTACCTATCTTCTGCGTAACAAAAATACTATTCCTACATATATCCTTAACATTTATTGTCGGTTTATAGGCATCAATAAAACTCACTGAACTTTTAGTGAGAGAGTGCATTATATCGGTCCTTTCATTTATATTGTTTTCTTGGACATAGCCATTCGATATATGACACTGGGTGTGTGTCTATACTTGGCCTATCCTCGAGAATGAGTATGTGTCACAGTGACACATGAGGTATGTAATCCCCAAATGTAACTAGATGTGTGTCGCACTTCCCTGCGCATACAGCTGTCATCGCCATTATTCCCGCTTCAAGCATGATGCATCACCTTCGTGCTCGTGTCATCGCAGCGTAGACGCCTGATTTGATGTTAGCATTTATGCATAGCTTGTGAGAGCTGTAAAAATGTCATGAGATTAGAGGTGTGGTCGTTATAGTGGATAAAAATATACATACATATTGCGTGAGATTACACGTTGCATAAGATGAAAGTAAGCGCATTGTATACATCAATGTTGTAGATTGATAAATTGGATTCCTCACTCACTTCACTTCAACAGTTCCTGACTTCACATATAGTTCAGTTTGGTTCCCAGATGTGCTTTAGATCTGCTGGCTCTTGTTTTCTTTTTTTCCTTTTTCTTTTTTGTAAGCACGCGCAGCATTTTAGTCAATAAACTGTTCATAATGTTTTATCACGCATCTGCTTAATGGGCAAACAGCAAGAATGTACTTATGTACTTTTGCGTCGCATGCAGAAAATACATGTGAACAATGCCAGAAAACTTTAAATATACGTATGCTGACTTTATTACTTACCATTTTGTTTGTACCAAACTACGCCACACTTTTCCTGATCATTGTAATACCGGAGAAGCTTTCTCAAAGTTTTGTTTCCTAGAAGGAATAAATTTAGAAAAACGAAAATCACGAAATCGATGAGTGGGCGCCACTAACAACCTATACTCAGGGATAATTTTCTGTGGCAATGAAGGGAAAGCTGCAGGCGCGTGGCTACTGCAGATGTGTTACCGCGCCAAGTAGTCCGGCAGCGTTTGACAGTGCTTTTGGTGGCTCGGAACAGACGCTGAATCGACGCAGCTTCCACGTGCGACGGGTTCGCGTTTGCCATAGAGAAAGAAAAAAAAACTTTTTTTTCTTTCTCTATGCGTTTGCTCAGACGCGGAAGGAAAAAGCGGCAAAATAAGTAAACTTTTGCATTCACTAGTGTGTTCTGTCTTATTTAACTGTTGCTAATTAGCTGCTTATGTTTTCTCATCCCCAGCCTAAACCAACGTGGAATAAAACGCGGGACTCTTTTCAGAAGCGCTCTCACTTGTGCGTGCTTTGCCTCCGTAGCTTTCCCTTCACTGCTACAGAAAGTTGTCCACGAGTATAGTAGTGGCGTGCTATGTGATCAAAACCGCGGTACATCTCTTTTTGCGAATAAATTAAGTCTACACCTTTTTTTTCGAAAATACTCCTAAATTACCTAAAGTAATGAAAGCATGCGATCGAGAATACCACCGTTGGTCGCGCTGTCCCATAGGTCGGCTGCAGTTCCAACCGGCGAATGCGATAAAAAGCTCTATAAAAAAAATGCGGGCAAGTTTGCACTCGGTCGTGCAAAGCTTAGGCACAGCGAAAGTGTCAATCCTCAAGTCTTACTGGCTGCTACTGCTAGGTATTAACTTGGTTGCTGCTAGGTCTTAACTTGGTTTAACTTAACTACGCCAGTAGGAAAGGTAATATCGAGCGACCATTTTCGGAATTACCTTTCCTTTAAATAAGCGTTACTTTCTTCTTCAATAAAATCACTACTACTACGGCTCAGCGCTCAGCAGCTCTGCCCATTGCCTCGTTCGTGCTGCTACAATTTCTTTCTCTCTCTAGCTCGCTCTCATTTTCTCTTTCCCTCTCCCGAGCATTGCGCGCGCCGTGCGTATGCTCTCCCCTTAACGTCCCATGTCAAGGCAGCATGTGCACGGCACGGAGAGGAGGCAAGGCACACGCCGCTCCGCGAGGTGGTTGCTAGGCAACGCAGTGACGTCCTATCTCGGCGAGGTTTTGCGACAAGAGGCGCCAGTTTTTACGGTTAGCTATACTCCATATTACAAGCTGTTGTCAGCAGTGTGGAAGCTAGACGAATTCTTAGCCAATAGGAAGGCCGAATGCCCCTCGAGATGTGCTCATCTGCGCCGCTTCGTCAGCTCAGCGTCTGCTTGCCATCCTGTTACATCCCCCTTGTTTGATGGATTGACGCAAAAAATGGTTTGACGCGGTAACCATCAGCTGCGTTTACATGTATGCGACAGCAGGGCTTCGCTTTACCCGTACGCTTTCCATACAGTTACCTTCTTAGCAAGTAGTACGGGCGAATGCCCTTACAGATGTTCACCTATGCCACAGCGTCTGCTCGGCGTCTACTTGGCGTTTGCTCGCTACCGTCATCCCGTACCATGCTAGAGCGGGGCAGTAAATTAAAGATGCAGTGAACGATTAGACATTTAGAGCGTTCCGCATCGTCAACGCATCATCAGTGCTAATGCTGTGGCGCCATCTGCTAACCAGTTTTACGGCTCGGTACCGTGCATGTAGTCCTAGCAGCGTGAAAACAAACAGCCGATCTCAATAATTACGACAAAACATACCTAATCATTTGACCTCAGCTTGGGACGAGGCTTAGCGATGACGAATTCTGCCCCTTGTTTTTTGCTGCGAGGGCAGAGAGCCAGAAAAAAGCGCGAATTCGGATCGAAGCGGGTGGTCGGCGCTGTATGGGTGCTGCCATCTTTCTATAAGTTATTGCGGTTAGGGTGGCTATTACGGTTACCGGCGGTAACTGCCACAGTAATTTTCGGTATACAACGTGCATGCGCAAATGTCCTAACATGTCACGTATCGCTGTAGCGTATCATGTAGCAAGCAAAATTATAACTCTCTATCCCTTTGTGAGGCGCTATTTTCTCATTACATTTTTTTTGCTTAAAACCTTCAAAACGCCACTCAGGATGACTTAAGAAATTGTTTGACACAATTTTTAATATATTCTGCTAAACAGTTCTCGTAAAAAAAGTTGTACATATATGTACTACTGTCTTTATTACAGGGTGTGAAAAGTGTTACACATTTGTACCGCTGTCCTCTGGCGGTATCAATAAAAAAATGTCGCAGTTTCGCTCGAAAGGCGAACCATCAATTGCGATAGCAAATTAGCAGAGAGCTATTCGGAGCAGGGATAGTAGTTTTATTGGCGGCATAAACTTGGCCACATTTGCTTTCTAACTGAATTGACAAGCGTGGTGTCATCGCGCACAAGCAAACATGAATAGATGACACTGAATGACCGCAGACAACGACTGTCAAAACGCTGGCAGCAAGCACAGCCGCTGCAGCGGGCGAACGTTCGTGCGGTCAATCGCTTCAATGGAAACTGAGCGGCGAATGCACAGCGCATACAAAGGTCAGAGCCGTGTGGAGATAAGAGATGGTGCGGGCGACCGCCACCACAGCCAGTACAAGCATAGTTGTTGGCAGAGTAGAAGCTGCCCCCCCTCCCGCGCTGCCTTCCCGCTTTCTTGCTTTCGCGTGGGAGATTGCATAGCCAGCTCCCCTTGCGCCCGGTAGCAAGATACGCATTTGGTGCCGCAGCACAGCGGGGCCCGCCTCCCTCCCTCCCATACTCCCACGGCCTTTCGCGCGACGGTCGCGTTTGGTTTCCGCCGTGCGTTCGCTCTCCGTGATAGCGCGCGTACCCCACGTGCTTTCACTCGCGCATACGGCGCGCAGCGACGATTTTATCGCCCTTGGAGTCTATACGGAACCTCACGGCGACGATGACGGCGACGCCGACAGCAGAAATCCAATTGAAGTGTCCATATAATTGCTATCGCAATAAAAGAGTTAGAGCAGTTGGACTAGGTCAAAGAACATACAATTACATTCGAGATTTTCTTACGGCCAGGCGCGCACACGTTGTCGTCGGCGACGAGGAATTGCCGGAATTTAAGAGGGGCCCAGCAGGCACACCGCAAGGCTCCGTCATATCACTATTAGTCTGTAATTTAGTTCTACTCGAGCTACCCTATAAATTAACAGAAGTAGTAAGATTGTATTAAAGTCTCTACGCGGATGACATCACCCTCTGGTTTCCGGGGGAGGTTGTGACGGTCACGTCGAGCGAACGCTACAGGCACCACGCTCAGCTTGGAGAAAAGACTGCGGTTTTGGCCTCGGTCTAGGACCGCTTGATCGTCCCGCCGCTTCCCAAGAACATGCACCCGACGCACCAAGTCGGGCGACGCAACAAACGACCAATAGCGAGCTTCAAATGTAGTTTGGTTACAGTAACGAGGCGGTGTACGTAGACGCCACGCGATATGGCGAAGGGAGAAGCGCACACGTGATCGCGGTTGTAGACAGCACGGGCAAATGCCTTGCGAGTGCCACAGTGACCCCGGGACACACGGAGGCAGCAGAAGAAGCCACGACAGCCCTAGCACTCGCCACGGTGCCGAACGCTGCGATCATGATCAGCGACCTCGCAGGTGGCTGTACGCGGCATCGCGCACGGCCGCGTCTTGCGGGAAGCGGCCCGCATACTCCAAATTTGTGACGACGGCGACTCGATGTCGCCTTCGCACCGCCCCCCTCCCTCCCCCAGGAAAAAAAATTCAGAGCCTGTTTACTATGTGCAGATGGAAGACCTGGGAAGCTGCTGGTTTTGTTTGATTATGTTTAAAATTTAAAAATTTTGTCGTTATGTTAAATGGTTGAAAAGACACCAACACATAACTTCGTTGCGTCGCCGCGCGCCGCATGCTGTATGTGCGAGTTTAGGCGACTAGATTCACACCACTGTGCACCATCGGCCACAGCACGTTGGGCCGCTGCGTGTTCGGCTTCTCGTCACTTTCGCATCCATTGGCGCTGTTGTGCGCGCCGGTGGTGGTGGTGGAAAACTTTTATTGAGAAGGCAAAAGGTAAATAAAATTAAAAAAGCCGCGTTGTGGGCGGCCTTCAGGCTGCCGGTTGTGGCGTCCAGGCCATGCCTAGTCGCGACGGCCTCTGCCCAGGTCACCAGCCGGAGTTGGAGATCCGGTTCGGTGCTGTTCAATGCAGCCTCCAACTGCGGCGGAGTGGTTAGGTGCCAAGAGGCAGGGGGCAAGTGTGCCCGGCCGAAGCTCCTTGAAGGCGCGCTCTTGCTCTTCGGGGCGAGTTACACGGGTCGGTATACCGAGTCTAAGGGGCAACTGATGACGTCGCTAAGAAAATGGCTATGTCCAGAGAGAATGAAACACAGCTATTGTTTGGTAGTGCTATTACGTTTTATCCCTGCCGTTTCGACACGCGTCATCATAAGCTACCGTTTAGGCAATAGCGTTCATCGCTCCGGCGCATTGTTTTTCTCTCTTTTGGTCTCACGTGTGACAAGGGTAGTTCAAGGGCTGCGTTACAGGTTCCCGAGACCACAGGGGTACGTGCCATTGAGCTTGGACCCTTTGTGAACTATCACCAGGGTCGGCCCGCCACCCACCTTTTTCTAATTTTTTTTCTACGGGTCGTTTTGTCCGCGGGCGCGACCCGCCAGAACCTAGCCATATACAGCTTCGCTGTAAGATTGTATGGTCTTCCTCCTCTGGACCCTGGCACACACCGAAGTCCCGCTCATGGGCAACAAGGCGGCCCACGTCACGGCTCAAGGTCTCACTCGCCGAGCCATGGCAGATTACGTGGCCGCCGCCTCCGAGTGCGGGGCGTTGGATCTGCCGGATCGAGACACCACGACAGACACACAGCAACAAGAATAATCACAATGGCGATCGCCTGACCGCGTTCAGAGACCTCACTCAAGGAGGACCTCACCCAACACTACAGACTCGAAAGACGCAAATTCCCACCACCGCACGGTAAATTAAACAGGAGTGAGGCCCTAACCTTACGCTTACTGCAAACGCACACTTACCCTAGCCCGGCCGTCTTACGCCTCTGCTATCCGAGCTTATACACGACTGATGCGCGTAAAGCGCGTGGACAGAGAGCAACGCTGCGACACAGGCTCTGGGAATGTGCCGACAACAACGGTACCGAAACCGCCGCCGTTCGCCACGCGCCCATAACGGTGGACGTTACCAGAATACAGGAAGCCTCGAGCTCGCTCCTTCCCGCCGCCGGCTGCGACGGCCGCCGGGGACCTTCTTTGTCGGCGTCACCGCCGCTGGGAGGCGGCCCTCAAAAGTTCGGAGCTGGAAGACCAGCTCTGGGCCATCCGGCAAGCCGAAGATGCTGCTCGAGTCCAAGGACTTCGAGCCACCACCTGAGGCCACCAAAACCAAAACTACCGACCCATTCTTTTCAGTAAAGTTTATTTTCTTCATTCCTTGCTTTTTCTTGCCCTACTAAGGACTTCAGTTAACTGATATATGTGTGTTCTGTGCTTACATTAGGCTACTTATTTGTTGCCCCCAAATATATCTGCTATATATTGATGGGTTCATCAAAATGTGGAGGTTTTTGTTGAGTTTTGTAAATTGCGACAGTTCGCATTTGAATATGACATTGGGTATTGTCCTAATACTAGGCGCCTTCACTTTTGCAACAGTGAAAACTTAATGAACCTGCAGTCAATCGTTAGAGATGTATTTTGCTTATTTTCTGTGGTTTGCAAAACGAGCGAGCTATTTTAAAAATCCAGTGCACAAGAAAATACAGGCAGGGGGGAGGGTGGATATACTATACGATCTATGCTCGTTGTACTGCGCGATAACAAAACTTATTCTCTTTTATTATCTGTTTGCATGATTTCCGCCTTGCTATAGCGGATATTAAAAATCTTTATTAAGCTAGTAACTTTGACCGCTTCCGCCATATTCGTTACGGTGTAAACGTTGCACGAATGCTGTATGTTGTGAGACTCGGTAATCGTCGACGTAGGGCTGTTTGGGACTCTCAAATGCAGCAATCGCCTTTAACGTCCCGTGATAAATCAAAATGAAACTTCACTGTGTTTCTATGCGTAAAGCAAAACGCGCTTTTTGTTCCTACGGTGTTGCTACGGTGCTACGCGTTATGCTACAAAGCGAACTGCTGTTACGGCTAAGCGCAAAGCGTGGTTCGAAACCAGAGCCGAGAGCTTAGTAACACAAGGTAAATAAATGGCAAATGCAAGTACGGAAAACAAACGCACATGCGATTCAAGAACACGTTGCGTGGTGAATCAGTGACAGCTTTGGGATAGATCGTGCGGACATTGTCTACGGTGCGCTACTGTGAAAATCTACTGTTGCGATTTGCACCGACGTTACAACCGCTTTCTATTTTTCTCCTCTTAGCAAAACCAGCTTCAATAAACTTTACTGGACTGCCTGAACATCTTAATGAATAAATGACAATAATAAAGGTGTATTATGCAGGCTTCTACATCGTGTCAAAGCACTTTATTTAACACGAAAGTGTTTTATGCCGGGGTCCGCGATGAACTTCCTGTAACGAATTTGACGTTCGGCGCCAACGAGTAAAATATGCTTTGTTGACAAGGATGGCGGCTACATATTGACCCTTTTCGCGGCGATCCCGTGGGCGCTGCCATGTTTGATCACGTGGTGACGCGTCCATTGCTTGCCTCAACTGCCTCCGTTGCCTCCTTGTTTACAATGGAAGTGTATGACGCCGGCACGGCTTAGAAAACCTCTGTTTTCGGAGATATCGTAGACGGTGACTAGGTGAACGATACGAAGCTTTGATTACAGCTTCAGAGAACATGCAAAAACGCTATCGGAGCTGGATTAAGCTATGTGCTAACGGCGCAAGCAGCGTATATGGTGCTTGTTCTAAAAGCGAGGCTAGATATGTATTACAAGCTATCCAAACATTCCGCTCATGAATTCAGTCAGGATTAGTGTGTTTTGCTCTTTGTTCTTTATTGGTCAAATATTTTGAAGCAGTGGCTTGTCAGTTTTTGGCTCAGTGACGTTCCTCGGTGCGGCCACTATCTGATTATTTTCTGCCTAATCGCTCGCGGGTGTGCTCAGTTCCGATAGATTTGTTGTTGCTGCGCACACGGCTTGAAACGTAGCTGTTTTGTACATTGTAATATCTTGTAGCAAATATATAACAACTAGTAAGTCGCTTACTCTTGTGGACACCCACAAAACAGTTCAGCTTCGACCATTCGTGCGCCATCGGTGTAGTCCGTCATTTATTGTGCGTATACAGTGCGCATATATTCAAATGTGCGCCCATTCACTTATATTTGATACGTCGGCGATAGAATGGGCGTAAGTTTTCCTGCCATTTGGCACAGATTTGTATAGTAGAGCACTGCACGGGCCCGGCCCGGGCCCGTTTTTACGTTCGGCTGCCCGCCCGAGCCCGATCAAAACTTTTATGGCGAGACCCGGGCCGGGCCCGGGCCCGGAAAAAATCTACGTTACCCGCCCGGCCCGGCCCACCACCCCTTTACCTTAGGCCCGAGCCCGGCCCGAGCCCGGCTCGAAACCGGCCCGAACCCGGACCGAGACCGAAAAATACGTGTTTTTCAGAGTTGAGACGCCCGAGAATAACTCGCTGCACGTTACATGCACACCACCAGAAAGCCCGAGCCCGGCCCGGGCCCGGGTCAAAAAGCACACGCCGTACCCGAGTCCGGCCCGAGCCCGTGAAAAAACTGCTCTACCCGGCCCGGCCCGGGCTGTCGGGTAAGCCCAAGCCCGTGCAGTGCTCTTAGTGTATAGATAACGTGCGTGAAACTATGACAGGAAGCGGCGCTACTCCCTTTGTCATTGTTTAACGAGTGGTATTCACTCTTGCCGACGTTCTGGGGATGAAGCCCTTTCTTTGAAGGTTAGCGATACAAGGCTGGCGGATGAGCAAATTTCTGTATCCTCGAGTAAAGCCGTACATCAGGAAGTGCCGGTAACACGTTCGGACAGTTGCAGCAGCGGTCCGCGAACTTGGCCACACAGATTCATTCTATTCCTTAACATGCCAGTCACTATTTTCGCAGCCAATTACTGCACACGTAGTCAGTCCACATGATTCAATCTAGCATAATTGGAGCACAGTGTGTTAGCGAAAACTCAGTTGCATTTCCGACAGCTGATCCCACGGAAGCAAGGTATAGAAGTGGTAATGATTTCGTATTCGTGTGCGGCCGCTGAGGAGACGTATGGCGCGCAGCCGTAAGCGCCATCTCGTTTCTCTAAAACAAACTGCTCCGCGAAAAGGGTCAATAGGAGCGGTGAAGCGAAGTACTGCATCGTGACTCTAACGAGCGCCAACAGGGAGCGCTTCGGTAGTCACAGCGCAGCGGAGGCTTCACCGCGGTGTAGCCTGGTGTTGGCACTTTCCGCACGCGGTTCCTCTTTCGCGTCCGATTAAAGTCTTCCGGTGACGCCTCGTCGCCTACTGGAGTGCAGCTTCAACAATAATCAGCAGCAAGGGCTTACGCGTCGCCTACTGCTTCGCTTGCGAGGCACCAACGAAGAAAACTGCTGCGCTAAGCGGCGCCGAAAGGCAACTGTGTCGATGGACGAATCTCGCTTTGGTCAGGCGAAAGACACGCCAGCGTGGAGCAGAACGCCTTCGCTGCGTTCGCGGCGCACGCTGCGAACTCTGCCACTCGCGTTACTGAAGTTGAGCGCGTCGAAACTCTACTAGCTGCCCAAGACACTATGGAGTCTGATCAAAATGCCCATACCGTCGCCGAAGCTGAATCGGCATGCTGGACGATACTTGCCAACAGGGCTCCGCGCGCCAAGCAAACCTGCGACACGGTCGCTGGCCCCCAAATCGTGCGCCTTTCGCTGCAGCGTACCGACGAAGCCAACATGCAACAGCTTCTGTGAATGACACGTTTCACTTTCGTGTTCTACCAATTCCTAGGAAAGAGGGATCAACCATACTTTTTTTCGCTATAACTGGGAATAATATTTCATCAAAAGTGCGCAGCCCTGCCAAAAGTTTTTTTTCTTTTTTCCAGTCACTTTATTTGTGCAACAAAAATAAAAGATGACGCAAAATTGAAGCCCTAGAAAAACCCCGATGTGTCTTTTGCTGTGTTTGGGAAATATATTTCAGCCTCTGAAATGCTCAATATGCATAAAATTTAAATCCAGCTTTTGTAAAAGAACAGTGCCTTCACATAAAAAGTAAACTAGTCGTTGTCATAGGGAAAACAGACATTTTTCAAACAATTTTGAAACGGAAGCTAGCATTTAAAATTCAAATGGAGCTTACAATGAGAAAGATGCTACAGAAATAATTTATTCTCTTCTTTTGGGGGAGGGGGCCCATTGTACTAGACCTAGAGGGGACACGATGGAACGAGATTCGAGTCAAATGCTACTGTTACGTGTTAACAGCATCCCGCTATCCGCAATGTCATCTGCGTCGGCTGCTGTATGTGGATTTAATTTCTTCGTGGATTATGTTGTACCCATAACCGGAAAAAAATGCCCAAGGTTGTTCACTACGTTGACGCAGATCCCTACATTCACTTATGACATCAAATAGTAGTGAAATGGCACCACCAAAATGAGGGTAGAGGCAGCAGCTATGTGTGAAGCTATGCTATCAAGCAATCAGTTTTGTTTTGCCGTGCTGCAACCAAGATGGCAGGTATCGCTTTGCTGCAAATCAATGGATTCCGCTTAACATTTTGCATACCTCTTATTACTTTGTCAAATAAGCCAAATTATCATTTCACTTTTAATCCTTTCAGAGAGAGGCAGACAGCATAGAACGTGTAATACATCTTCCGCTTTGCCTTATTATCCATCGCTAGAGCGGCAATACCTCATTCGACGCTGCTCAATGCGGATGACCTAACGTAAACCTAATTTAGTAGGATAACTCTTACCTGCCCAGTTTTGTATGTCCATGTAAGGTTCTCCCGCTTCTGTATCGTTGCCCAGTTCCGCGCTAAGAGTCCTTGTATTTCTGTAATGGGGTTTAGAACACTCTGTAAGTCTGCGACAATTTGGAAATTTGGCAACACGCTTGAAAGCTAAGCAAACGAAGTGTAACATAAGATAATGCAACCGGTATGCAGCAGTCATGTGACGCTGCATTCACACTAGATGTTCATTCCGCTCTATAGACCGTTTTATCACCGAGGAGAAACATAGCCGATAAAACTTAGAGGAGGAACCAGCGCGCCGCGCCGCTCTCCTCCTCGTCGACGCTTCGCCGTGGTCCCTCAAGGGTTGCACAATTAAGCGTCATTTCCTCCTATAGACCACTATCATTACCTCCTCATCGCAGTGGTATGTGCGGATCGCTTATTATCTCATCGGCAGCATGGAATGGTAGAGGTGTGTTTGCAAAGTAGTGCGATTATAATTTGTTCCGTCTTTGATTTATGCGACGTCAGATGACTCAATGTCAACGGGCTACCACTGTGCTGTATTCGGCTGCAGAAATAACTTTCCGAAGCGAATGCATCTTTGGCCACGGCGACTCCGTGGGCTCCGCTGCTGCGGCTGCAAACAAGCATCGGCTTTGGATTGCCAGCATAAGCAGAAAGGACTTGACGGCGTGGATTAGCTTCGTGGCGTGTATGCTCAGAGAGAGAGAGAGAGAGATAACTTTATTTTGCCCAAAATGTAGTTAGAGGAGGGGGTAATGACTAGAAGCAGTGCTTGGAAAATCGTACTGTGAAAAGTCTACGAGCGTGAAAGGTAACAAAATGTGTTCCCACGGAGCTTCGCTATACTTATCTGTATTGGGATGTATGCTGATGCGGCACGCCGTATGACACATGGAGACACCTCCGATTGTTGTCAGCTGAATGACACCTTAATGGAGTTCAAGGCTAGACATACAATAATAACACATTGCACATATATATTACGTATCGAGAATGTTCAGACTTGACTAGCCTGCTATTTCGATCACGGGCAGAGCTGTGTCAGCGCCTCTTGGCCTGCCACCTTCGATATTGCGGATATATTGAACCTGAAAGCTTAGTAGCGACAAGCTAAAGAGTTTCCCAATCGCAAGCACTTGTTCAGACCTCTCAGGAAAACGCGAAAACTTGGCACTCGTTGTTAACCGCACGTGCGCCGTACACCTTCCAGCGCGATACAACACACCAGCATGGCGCCGGACGATAGACGGCGCTTTAAAAACAAAATGGCGGGGTCCTCAATAAAACGGTCTACAGCGATGGCAGCAATTGCGCTGTGGACAATTAATGAGAATGACGCCACAACTGGCCATTGATATGACTTGATCTGTAAGGTGATCCTGTTCTCATAATAAAATTAATTTCGTCATTTTCCTGCAAAAGACATCGGTAAGCTATGCTATTATCGTCGAAAATTAAGCACAGAAAGGAATAGGTAAGGAAGAGAACAAAACAAATGGGCGATGTTATGATGTAAAAAGGTGGTTGGTTTCGGGAAGATAGGTTAATAATCTTAAAAAAAACAACCTTGCACTCGGCCGCGCAAGGCTTGAAACAGCGAACCTGGGCGATCGTAGCCCAGACTTTCCGGAAGTGCGCGCGTACTTTTCATCTTATTACTCATGATGATGATAATGTCTTCTCGCGCGTCTCGGACTTACGGCCGTCGCTGCGCGTTGCTTAGTGCAGCTTGCAACACCGACACCGCGTTCCACCACGTTGCAATGCCAACAACGCGTTGCAGCAGACCCGCTCCGTGAATGCGTCTCTCTCTCTCTCTCTCGGACTTACGGCCGTCACTGCGCGTCGCACAGCGCATGGATGGAGAAAACTTTATTTCGTCAAAAAGCATGTGCGGACGATTCCGTGTTAGATGGCCATCAACCCATGGTTGACGGCGACCTGGGTGGCCCACTCCACGACGCTGGTCTGTACGACCGGGTCTGAGCTGGCCAACACGGCCTCCCACAGCGCAGCTTGCAACACCAACACCGCGTTCCAATGCCGACACCGCGTTCCACCGCGATGCAGTGCCGACAACGCGTTCCAGCAGATCCACTCCGTGAATGCGTCTCTCTCTCTCTTTCGCTCTCATTTTCTTTATCTCTCTCCCGAGCATAGCGCGCAAAACCTCTTCTTCCTCGCAGAGCATTGGCACGAGCGCGTGTGAAAGCGCCATCTGTGGACGAGGACGACGACGCTCGAAAGCAATCATACGAGGTCTGTTAGAAAATTATCCGACCTTATTTTATTTTGCGAACACCTGACGGACACGAAACAAGCGCGCTTGCATCAGCCGACCTTGAACCTTCGTGCGCAAGCGCGACTTTTTTCCCGCCTGTCGATAGCGTCAGTCGCTGGGACGCAGCGTTTGAGTGAGGTAGTGCGCAGTGCTCTCGTCGGTTTTTTATTGCAAGAAAAATGACGGAGTGACTGGAGCAGCGCTACTGCATCAACATTTTGCCAGAAACTGGGCGACAGCCATGTGGAAACCATTCGGAAGATTCAGACGGCTTTCGGTGATGATGCTATGAGCAGCACACAGATTAAGGAGTGGTACAACCGGTTTAAAGACGGCCGCACATCGGAGAGCGAGCCACGCTCCGGTCGGCCATCAACATGCCGAAATGACCAGGTCATTGCCGAAGTGAACGCTGTGGTGATGCGGGACCATCGTGTGACTATCCAAGAAATTGCGGAAGAAGTGGGCATCAGCACTTTTTCTGCACATTCCAATATGACCGAAGATTTGGCCATGAGGAGAGTTGCGGTGAAATTCGTGCCGAAGCTTCTCACGGTGGAGCAAAAACAACTTCGTGTTGAAGTCTCATAGGACATGCTGGATTCCACAAACAGTGACCCCGACTTCATGAACACCATAATCACTGGTGACGAGTCTTGGGTGTACGGGTACGACCAGGAAACCAAATCGCAGTCGTCACAGTGGAAGCACTCCACGTCACCAAGACCAAAGAAAGTGCCAAGTGCTCAGCAACGTCGAAGTGGTGCTGACTGCTTTCTTTGACTCCCGCGGTGTGGTGCACCACGAGTACGCGCACCACAGGGTCAAACAATCACCAAAGAGTACTACAGCGATGTCCTCCGTTGCCTACGTGATGCTGTGCGGCGCAAGAGACCGGAGTTGTGGTCAACAGGATATTAGCCGCATCCATCACGACAATGCTCCTGCACATTCCTCGCACTTGATTCAGACTTTTTGGGCAAAAAACCAGACTCCTGTTTTCAACAGGCTCCTTACTCTCCTGATATGGCCCCCTGCGACTTCTGGCTCTTTCCCAAAATCAGAGACCATTCAAAGGAGCGCGATTTCAGACAAGAGAGGACATTATGGCTGCAACGACAGCTGTGCTAAATTCCATTCCGAAAGAGGCCCTCTCGGAATGCCTCCAACAATGGCAGCACCGCTGGGAGAAGTGTGGGGAGTCCCAAGGAGACTACTTTGAGGGTGATTAGCTATCCAACGCTCCAGTTATGCCAGTTTTTTTTCTTCGACCAAAGGTCGGATACTTTTCTAACAGACCTCGTATGGTTCGCATAAATGCATGTTCTGCAAGCGTGGCTGTATAGCCTAGTGGTTACGACGCTCGCCTTGGCACCGTGGGTACGCGGGTTCACGTACTCGGCTCGGCAAGAAAGTTTTTATTTCTTTCTTTATTGCTGATGATGATAGTTTCTTGATACGAACCACAAATTACGGCTGGCTTAAAAATGTGCATGCTCTTGCATATGAAAAAAAATGTCACAACACAAGGACACTCATGCAGCGGCCTAAAACGTTGTAGCCTTCTTAACAGATATACTTGGGTTTTCAGATAATTTCTTTAATACGGAAGCGCGTTTTCACAGTACAGTAAGGCATGTTGCGAAAATAAACCATATGGTGCTCTTTACCGTACATCGTTCTATCTGCGGTAAATGGCCAGTATAATCCCATTCACATTTCCACAGGTCACTCTTCTTAATAACATTGTTTGTTATAGTTATGACCTTGCCATGTGGACGCCTTCATGTACAGACAAAGGTATGAAAGCCCTCGCGCACCATTTCATTCACACAAGATTGACATGACTTTCATAGATATGCGGCGTAATTCAAGTTGTGGGCTGAAAGACGCCAGGCTTCCGAAAATATTACAGACACGTACTATAAATGTTATACTAATACACTAATACACTTGTAATGAACGAGGAGAAGGAAACGGAGTGGCTCGATTTTTGTTATCGCGACCACATAAAGCCAGCAGGCAATGAAGCCAAGGAAAGCATAATGACAATTAGCTGTGGTGAAAATTGAAATGTAGAAAATTGATAAAAGTGGTAATGAAAGTACATGAAGTTATGACGTTTCGTTGCTGGGGACCAAACCCACAACCTTCGCATTACGCGTGCGATGCACTAGCAATTGTGCTACAGCGACGGCCATCAACTTGGGTATTTGTGTGTACTAGATCTATCCCTTGGAGTGTTAGCCAGCGCCACTCAGAGCCATGGCCGGTGGATGTGGAACACCCTTTTTTGCCCGATGGCGTCACCTAACATGGTAACTTAGGATCGAGAGCAGGCACGTGGCTAATAAACCCTGATATGCTACCCAATTGTATCAAGGCTGCCAGGTTCGAGACCTTCGATATGAATGAACTAGGAGGCGGGAAACAGGGGCTATATATTTGCTGGCAAAACACTGTGTTCGAGGTAGGGCTGGGGTTTGGGTGCACAGCAGACACCCACAAACCCCAGGGAAACGTCAGGAAGGAATAACAACCAATGGGACCAAGCTGCGTAGGTTCCAATGTGTCTCTGAAATTTAGAGAGGGGTTCCATTTAAGCAATGTCTCTTGTACTAGTGTAAATGCACGACTTTGAAACTAATTGAACTAGTTGTACTGGAATTTAGCTGCAGCACAGTGTCGGAAAGCGAACTAGCAGCACTGTGCATAGGTAGAATGCTCCAAAGCTGGAACCGGTACTGTTTGCAGTTACTTCTAAATTTCTTGCGAGCAACTAAAGTGTCAACTCACCACATTGAATCAGAAAACAGCCTCTTTGGCTTACACCGCGAAACTAAAGCATGCAATCAAAACGATATGTCGCCTGGCGGCATGTAGCTGTGTCAAGATCAACTTCAGAATTTCTGAGCTAGTTATCGTTCCTGCTACCATACCTGCTGACAAAAGTAGGTCAGCAAAAATATTCTTCCTGCTTGAAGCAGTAGTAGCACTAATTCTAGGACAGAAGACTAAACTAACAAAAACAAATGAAGCTTAAGCATACATTAACATTATGTAATGAGGCACCTGCTAAACGAAACTAAACTCCGTGATTTGAAACGTCCGTATGATATTGAAATATGTGAAATGAAACCAATGGTCTACTCACCGAAAAGAAGTCCTTCCGAGTGAAATCTTCCAAAAAAAATCGAACATAGTAAGAGACACCTTTTCGTAATGCGCAAGTTTCTTATACATGTCGCTGTCCGATGCAGGTCGTCTGCTTCTTTCGGGATATGGTCAAATGATATATTGCTGTCTTTCCACCACGATGACACGCATAATGGTACACATAACGCATAATAGCATATGTGACAATATTTAATTGTGAATGAGTGCTCCTGTTTGTTTTCTTTCACGTGTTTTATCGTCCTAGTGTTATATTCTTCAGTACTAAGAAGTGACAGGCCTTTTCATTCTAGCGACGTTACTTCCGTAGTGCACAGCACTACTTCTTAAAGGGCACTGCAGTCAGACAAAAAGAAGTATTTAGGCAACTAAAAATTACCATTAACATTTCCAGTTTTCAAGCAGTAAGAGATTTTGACGAGAAAGAGGAAATCGCTACTGAATAAGAGGCAATAGTTTAGACGGCTATTATGCAGAAAAAATGTTACTGCGCTGCCGACATTTTTCAAAATTTACTATCTATGCACTTTAATACTGCGGCCACCCGCGAATGCTTGACATATCTCGGCTGTGTGCACGAGCTTCCTGCCATGTTGTCAATTACGGGAGAAAAGGATGTCGCAGCTACTCACGGTTTGCACTGATCCTCTTCTGTAGTAAGATTGAATACGTAGTATGTCCTGTTCAAAAAATGTTTTACATAATACGGACATGGTTTGCTAGTGGTATCCAATGTATATATATATATCTTTAAAGACGTGTTAAGCATCTGAAAAAAAAGAAGAAAACTAAATAAAGCACGTTGCTTTGCTCGTTGGGGTCAAGTTTGCTTTTTGACAAAGATTGTGGCGCAGAAAAAAGAAAACAAGAAAAAGAAAGCCAACGAGAGTGCCGGCCTCTCGGTAAAAAAGCATTAGCCTTGCTGGAGTTCTACTTTGGTGCAACAGTAATTTTTTTGGCAATTATATGTTTCCTCAAAAAAAAAAGCATTTACGTCGAATGGTTTTTGCGGCATTAGGTAACATCTTATTTACCACAATCGATACCGATTTACAAGGAGTTTTCGACAATTGTAAGGTATCTCGGATATTTAAGTGTGCACAAGATTTTAATTGCTTGAAGATGAGTCCGAGGTGTCGTTTAAGTCACGCGTGTCAGATCTGTTTAATGTTTTTAAAGAACATGAAAAAGGCTGTAATTCTACCCACAACATTCCCGTTGATGACGGTCGTCAGTTAAAGAAATTTATATGTTTGTTTTTGCCAACCGCTTTTGTTCACTTGCCGTTTCTGTGCACGCAAACGATTTTCACCCTGTGACTCCGTTCATTCTAAGACAGCAAAACGAGCAATCACATCAGCTTGTTAGGAATATACCATAAAAGATCTTGTGATCTTTAAGGCAGCAATCAACGCTACTCTTGAAAATTAAAGATAGCTAGGATTTGTAAGTTTCCTTACTCATTCCAGGTGGGTTTTTTTACTGTGTTGCTATCTTCTGTCGATGAAGCACTACCAGAGAAATTAAAAAGCAAGCCTTTGGATTCTGAAGTAGTAGTATGGCCAGAAGAGGACAAAACGGGTAGTCCTACTGCACTATTCGTGTGAACAAAAACATTATCCAGGTTGAACGCACAGCTTGGAATGTATATGAAAAGGTTTCATAAAGCGGTTAATGATATGCTATAAATTTGCCCAATTCATTCGTGCGTCTTAGGCGCAAAGGCAAATGACGTGAGCGCATGTGCTATCGCACACCCGGGCTACGCAAGGTGACACACGCGGCGATCATCTCAAAGAGCTACTTGGCGCTGACACGATAGAAGTGTACGTACGATTGTGGCCTAATGGTATGAGCACCAAACTGTTGCGCTGGAGGACTGTGATGCAGGTTCAATTTAGGCTCTGCAGTGGGTCCCTGAGGCATAACCTCAGTACACTCTTATCAGCACAAAACCGTTTGCAGTCGTAAAACGTACAAGACATTTAATACACGCAGAATTAGGTATATAGGTGCTAATAGACACTAAACGAAATAATTACCAGAAAGAAGTAATGACAGCACACATTAGCCCATAACTAGCAAATAAAGCGGTGTTATATAGCCCATCGCGAGCAGAGAACATGCAATACAATTAAAGCTAAACCGTTCGCCGTTGATTGACGGTGGGTGAGACGCTGAGATACGCGGCGAAGGTCTCACCAAAGCAATGATGGGGTTGAGAGATGCGTCGAGTATGGCTGGCTCTAGGTAGTGTCCTGCCGGCTGAGGCGACACTCGTGCATTAACGAAGTAGGGTAAAGGATGCGGCAGGGCCAAGGGTCGTCCTAGCCGGGACAGCTGCAGACTAGCTGAGGAGCTGCCGCCCGACCGCCTGCTTTATTGTGCTGACGAGCGCAGGAGGCCACTGCTCTTGCGGCTCTCAGAACCTGTCTGGTTGCCACGGTCGGGTGAAAGCTTGATCGATCGGACCCGAAACCCGACAGCTCATCCTCAATGACCGGTCCCATGGTCTACCTTCTTGTTCCGTGGCTGGCCTGTGACTACTACTTCTAAACCTGTACTTCGACCTTTCTTCTCTTCTGGGCGTCGTCTTTCTTCGCGATTGCTCTCCTTCGCAGCTCCGTGTTTTCCCAGATTGGTTCAATGGAGTTGTTTTCTTATTGTGATAGGCTTCTTCTTTAAAGACGAAATCTGTCTTAGGGAGGTACCACCACTTTTCTGTATAGGGTGCGTTTTCTAGCCCTCTCGTGGACCAATCCCGGAGACGGTAATGCCTAAAAATGTGGGCCGATATGTGCTACTGAGTATGTGGTGCTGGGATCACTGGCAGCTGCCATGATGTTTTGGATCTATATATATATATATATATATATATATATATATATATATATATATATATATATATATCAAAACATTAAAAAAGCCGGCCGATCCCACGCCCTGTGAGAATCGATGTTATGCGCAGCAGTTTGCGGGGAGCCTACCAAGTTAACGAAATGACCATGAGAGCAAGAAGATGTAGGCGGCTGTTTCATGACCTACATGACACACATGTCATGACATTCATGCCATGAGTCCTCAGGAGTCCCTTTAGCTATGCCTAAGAGACCTTAAGGAGAAAGCCTTAGTCATGCTCTTGATTATGACTTCCGCCAACAACATTTAGCCTTTTCCTACACTTACTACCACATCCGAACCCATTCCATTGGCTCTTGCGTGTTAATCTTTTTTCGCTCAGTCATTGTCATTTTGCTGAGTCATGGTCATGGATCTTGTTTCTACCAGATTTCTACCAGATTTCTACCAGATTTCTACCAGCCTTTAGTGTTTCCTTCACTTAGTACCTACGTCCAAACCAATTTCAGTGGTGCTTGAGTGTTAATCAGTTTTTGCTGAGTCATTGTCATGTTTGCTGAGTCATGCTCATGACTATGACTTCTACCATCATCCTTTACTATTTCCTTCACTTAGTACCCATGTCAGACCCATTCCATTGGTTTTTCAGTGTGAAAGCTTTTTCGCTGAGGCATTGTCATTTCTGCTGAGTCATGCTCGTGGCTATGACTTCTGGCATCATCCTTTACAGTTTCCTTCACTTTGTACCCTCGTCCGAACCCAATTCAGTGGTTTTTGAGTATTGATGTTTTTTTCGCTGGGTCAATGTGATTTCAGGCGGCTGTTTTATGACCTACATGACATGACATTCATGTCATGACCTGTCATTTATGTTCGTCATACACTCTTATAATAGTATGCCAATTTTAGTAAATACCAAGTTAACGATACGACCATGAGAGTACCAAGACGTAGGCTAGACAGATAGATAGATAATGTCAAAGTGGCAAATGTTCGCCAAGAAATGCTTAAATTTTAATAAAATTTTATGACAATAGGATATGAACTATGGGCCCCTAGTACAGAAGCTTGTATGCTACAAGCTTTTTAACGCGATAGCATTCAGGGCCCCGTGTCGCAGAAAATCCGGCGTTGGCAACCGGCGTGTGATCGAGGGTGGCGGAGAAAATCATCCAACTACATCGACCGCAGAGGCCCTCTACGTGGTGGCCCTCCACGTGGTTTTGGTGAACAAAAATTGAATTTCTCACAGTGAAATCCATCCGAAAAATGCTAATGTACGACTTTACCATTCGGCGTCGGATTCGCCGTAGGATTGTTTACCAATCGGTATCAGATTGTAATTTGAATGTACGAGAAAACCTAATTTTGCTACGAGGAAACTCGTAGCATGATCCGTTAAACATGAACCCGTTAATCATGATTTCGTTAATCATGATCCCGTTAAACACAAACCCCTTTTACAGCATTCCTACCAGACCTGTGCACGTCGGGGGAGTAGCAAACAATTATTAAAATAATAAAAAAGGTGCCAGGGCGTTCACATTCATTTATAAGACCACCTATATTGCCCCTGAAAAAACTTCTTTGCAGCAATGCATTTCAGTTTAAAAGTGAAGCCGACTTTAAGGGGATCAGTGTAAGCTTGGTCTTTGTAAGCTGGCTTTCCCACGTTCAGAGTTGCAGTGAATGAAGCCTACTTGCCGTATGCGAACGATGCGATGCGAACAGGTCCCGATAACGCTATCGCGTTCTACTCTTAAAGGCGAAGCTTAAGCGTCCTCCAATTTTTTCTTAACGGTCACATCGAACAGCAAAATCAGAGAAATAGGAACATTCGAGGTACAAGTGTCTAGAAACTGTCTTTGCATGATCCTGTTAAAATTCGCGCATGTTTAACAATGCTTCAACTCTTAAGAGCCATTCAAGCTCTGGGGTTTGAAACTGGTACACAGCTACAAATCTGCTGATGCTTTCATTGAATATAACTTTGTCGGCTTCCTGTCTATGGGAGTGTTCTGAACTGTCATTCAAGATCGCCAAATGCTTTGAGAGCCCATTATCACAATGAGGCCAAATGGAGGTCCATTTTCATTTATACTGGCAAAAATATTTTACTAAAACGCCCAAAGGTATGTGTTTATTCAGTACGTTGTAAAATATTCCAAAAGAAAAATGTTTCGCACCAATCCAGAAATAAGTGTTTGATCGTTTCTGGCTTCCGACAAATGAAACGGTGAGTCCCCAGTGTACAAAATAGTTTTTTCACTGGATAAGTCTTTACATGTAACGTATTTGTGTGTCATTGGAAGAGAAATGTTTTAACCCCCTCCTGGTAAATTCATGCTTTACCCTCGTTTAAGAACATTTGGCCATGGTCCTGCACAGTAGTGCGATTTGTACAGAGCAACTCGTAAGACAAAATCACTGGTCTTTATATAATTTTTTCCGTAATACATACAAGCGCTAGTCTAGTGAAAGACGAGTCAGCAAGAAAATACACGACAGGTGGACCTCCTTTAGACATCCCCCGAGGCCTCCTGCTATACTTTCTGACACAACTACTAAATTGGGAAATTTTCAACCCCGTCTAACTTGACAAACGATCTACAGAAACGGCCGTGTCTCGTACAGCAGAGGTGTGACAATCTCGCTCCTCCATAGCCTACACGATGAAATAAGTTAGTGCGCCGAGTGCGCTCCCACCTAGATACAGAAATGAAAACGGTAAAAAAAAAAATCCATTCAACGTTTACACATTCACACGTGAACAATAAATTATCTGCTTTATATATCATAGTTTGCCTATTAAAAATTACACATTGTTGTACTCGCATAAATTGACCAATGAAAACGTTTCAGGTTGTTAGCCTTTTGACGAACTTTGACGACTTCCCGCCGCCATAAAGACTCACGATATTTACAATTTTCCAACGGCCCTCCTATAATAGGATGCTGAAGTCGTATCCAACCTTATTTTGCAGAAAATGTTCCGGGTTGTTGGCCTGTATCTATGCCAAACTCCCAAGCACTTTTTACCAGCTGATTCTGCTTCATCTAACAGTACAGATATGTTTGACTTTACACCATTAATGATGACATTCCGTTCACTACCATTGAAAGAATTCTTAAAAGCCTATTCATGTTCTTGAATGTTCATATGTTTGTTCATCTCACTCCTGCAATAAATAGCCTGATTGAGGCTGCACTATGTATAAATAAAATAAATAAATAAAAACTTAATGATCAGTAAAAAACAGTGTTTTGTCATCTGCGTGTCCGAAATATAAAATCTACTGCCATTTTTGGCATTTTTGACAAACGTCAAAATTTGCCTGCATATTGTCTATAGCAATTGACACACTTTTGCGAAATATGAACGTCGCTAGTGTGGTTTCTCTACACAAAACCACGAAAACTGGCATATCATGTTTTTCAGCGCTTGCAGTCGCAGCAATAGCTTCGCAGTAAAAACGGTCATGACATCACCGTCTCAGTATCGTCGTAGTCGCGGTCGTCTTGCTGCTAGGTCGGGCTCAAGCACGAGTGAATAAGGAGTAAACAGAGAATACAATGAACGACATGTTTAGCATATAAGAAAACAATGTCACAGAAAAACTAGTTTAGAGAAAATATAAGTTTTCTGCATAATTTTTTTGTCACAGTGCTGTATTATGAGCATATCTTACACATCAAAGTAAATGTATTCGATGATAGTAATGAATGATTCATCGCAAGTATAAGAGACGGCTATCCCTGGTAGCTTGTTGCAGAACTCTATTGCGGCTGAAAAAACAATTGTGAATGTTGATGTGGCTTGTGGTTTGTTTCACAATTTTACTGTCACCCGTGCGTAGTGAATGCCTCGTGGGTTCGGGAGGTCGTTTCCATCAGCCTAGCCTCTTCACTACGACGGAGACGTTGACATCAGCTCTACCGAAAGTGCGGACTTAGTAGCCTGAAGAGGCCACCTACTTACGCGAATCGCGAGGCCCTTTTCTACCTATAGCTCTTTACCATAACAGCATGCCGCTAAAATTTCCTCGTTATGAGTGGATTATGTAGTGTGCTTACCAGTAGCAGGTCGTCAAAGGTGACGCTGGGGAATGGAAATACTACGTGCTGCGGAAGCGTGACAAGACAGAGTCCGGCCACCACACCAAGAGCAACGTTGTTCATCGTTGCGGTGCTAACACGCAGTTTGTACAACAAGAGAAGGGTACTCCTGCTCAGAATAAGTATTGTGACACGTTAGAATATGCATGTGTGGGTTTTATATTGCCTGAAGGTAACCTTATGCGTGTATGAGGCTGCTCATTGTTTCTAATAGAAGTTTATCTAAAAAAAATTCCAACAATGATTTCGTTATTCAAAATCGCTGCATGCGTCAAAGGCAGCGGAAGATGGTATCATAACTGAATAAAAGCATTTATTGTGTTAGACTACCTTATTGTGTATATACGTGGCTGTCAAACTTGTGCCCAAATTTTTTGTACATTCTCCTAACCCCCCTAACTTAAAGTTCCCATAAGGATAACTAAAATTTACTTTGTTGTGGAAATGGTTGTACTAACGTCTTTCGTGTCGAAACTCAGCTTAATAATTTCACAGTCTTTAAAATATTTTTTTAGTGATTCAGAAAACCATGTTATGTTCGAACGTATTGTATATTGTTCAAAGTATAAATGTCAAAAGCCTTCGCATCGGCAAAGCACAGAGCGCTACAAACGAAAAAAGTTGCCCGTTAATAGAAAATTGAAGCTGCCCAGCTGTACGTGCATTGCAGAAGCAGTGCCGTTTTACCTAGTGGAGAGCAGAATATAGAACAGCGCTCTGTATTGAGGTGCCATAGGACACGATGGCGCCAAGAAAATGATAACACGCAGCAAAAATGCCTAGCTACAGTCTCGCACCATTTATGGTATGCAATAGATCCCTCCATGCAAATAATTTAAACTGTTTTGCAGAAGTGTCCAAGTAATCTGTGTGTGAACGCCTAGATAGTATGATGTCCACAAGTCGTTCCGTTTTGCGACCTGCTTTTTAAACTCGTGAGCCATAGCTTGTGCAAAGAAGCTCGCGTCAATCTTTCACTCAAGCTTGTTTCCGGCAAATAAGTCCAATGTGGTACCGGCGCGTTCCATACTGTCCTGCAATCATTAAATGCAGTGTTTCTTGAAAAGGGCCTAAACTACCGGGTCTGAAGGCATGAGGCCGTCAGAAAGGGAAGCTACCACAGCTTGTTAGGAAGATTCCGAAGGCCATTTTCTTCCATAGCTGAACTCTGATGATTGAAAACATTTTCATGGCATAGCGTGCGGCATACCTATGATCACAGCACAACGAGGTTAGATTGAGCTCAACGAGGCCGTATTCTTGTTACGGAGAGATCCAAGGAAGACGTCCCTGCACGGAAAGGCGACAAAGTTGAAGTTGTGGCGGAAATTAAGCTTCTGTGCGTCTGCCAGTGCTCCTTTGTGTGTAAATAGTGTGTATACATTTCTGCCAGTCTTTTCTTTGTGCAATACCTGGTGGAGGTGTAGACGGTTCAAGCAGGCGAAGAGCCAGACGATTTATAAGTTATTTGCATGGTCTCCAAATACAGCTGCAACATAGTCATTTCAACACTTATGAATTCTCAGTAGTAGGAGCCATCGAACCAACTTACCAGGATCGTTCACCATGCACTGGAAGCCATGTCTGCCACGGTCTTCTCACCCTATGTAAGCAATTATACCACTTCGATGGTTGAGCATGTTCAGGTCATTGTGCATTAGCAACTTGTCAACGTCTCAATTAAGTCAGTTTACATCGCCAATCGTCGCTCTGCCGACATAGCAAAACGGAGAACTGCTGATTACAGGTCTACGTGCTTCAGTTGAAGCTGCATCGGCTGTGCTTCGCAACATCATTGCAGCTGCTCGTCCTCGATATACTTCAAAGGCCGCCCTCTTACTAGCGCCGTCAGGATGGAACTTATCAGCTTTACCCGCACAATCCGCAACGCAGAATATCCGCAACACAGCTCACCATGCATTCAGACAGCGAGACACTTCCTCCACGTCCACTCTATGTCTATAAGCCATAGTTAAGGTTCTTCCACATCAAATGCGTACTCTGTGAGCATCAGCTCACGCGGAAGCGGTAAAATGATAATGGGTTCTAGCCTGCTTTCTGACTAGATCATTAAATACATTTGTGACACTTGTGGAGCGGCTTCGATCGCCGAGCCGTCAAGCATGCCATACTAACTCGTTTTGGTGTAGCTTCTCTTGACCTCGATTGTGGAAAAGCTCAAGCGTCATTCTTTAGAGAACAATCCTATTCTGCTAAAAACTCTGCACAGCCTCCTTCGATGCGAAATTAGACGAATCTCGTGCCCTAAATCAGCGATTCTATAATCTTAACCAGAATGGCCAGTGTCAATACAAGACCGTAGCTCACAACAGCTCAAAAGGCGAACACATAGAAAATTTTGGCGACATATATATTAGTTTTACACGCTTCATACCCTGGTACCTACTGTCTTCCCAGACTACAAGCGCATTGCATCCTCGGCCCTCCTGCTGGAGGATTCGTGCCTAACTCGAGGAATGTGCAAAGTGACCGACGCCTTCCTTGTTCTGCAGCTGCATCAAACGTGCCAGCATTTTGTTCGTCATTAAGCACACTGGGCGTTTTTATAATTGCTTGTTCAAAGGAGCCTTCTTTAGAATTTTCAGATTGATTTCACTCACGACCGAAGGGTAAAATTTTCCACCTTCTTACCCGCCGTGGTTGCTTGATGGCTATGGGGCTGGGCTGCTATGCACGAGGTCGCGGTATCAAATCCCTGCCACGGCGGCCGCATTTTGATGGAGGCGAAATGCGAAAACAGCCGTATACGTTAAGGAATCCCAGGTGGTCCAAATTATTCTGGAGTCCCCCACTAAGGCGTGCTTCATAATCAGATCGTGGTCTAGCACGTAAACCCCGATAATTTAATTTTAATTCAAAGCCACTTTCTTATTGCTAACTAAACTACTTCATCAAACTGTTCTACATACTCATCACCACGACTTGAAGTCGAAGCATACGCTTATCTACCTTTGACGTATACCTCCTATTAAGCTTTACTACAGGAGCATCTGCCTTTTTGATAATGCTGTAGAAATGGTCAATGTGGTCCGCGATGCCCTTCTGAACTAGAATTCCTACCACGTGCTCTGGCTTATTTAGAAAGCGTTTCTAACCGAGACCGTACCCATTAGTATTGTATACCGTGTGTCATACCTAACTATAGCCAATCTGCCCGATGACAAACAAAAGGAAGATTGAAAAGACACAGTGCAAGATACAATTATAGCACCGACGGTGTTCGGTAGTCAGAGGTCTGACAACCCAACACCCTATTTATTAGTCATACCTTGCACCATGTATTTAATATATTTTTTCGTTGATCAGCTTGGCTAACGTTAGCTGGAACACCCTATACTATACCTCGCAAGTTCTAAGTTAACTAGCACTAATGATATCCCATGCAGAGTCTGATAATTTAATATTTGATGACTAAACTTCATCTTCGATAGTTTCAGTCAAGAGCGTATGTATGTTTACAGTTGCCAGGTTCAGTTTCCAGTGAAGGCTTCCCGGTATCCAATATTCCCAGCACCCTCTGCTGTGTCTCACATCTGATTGACACCTCGGTCATGTGCTCTGCAGCCATTGGGGACTGAGGGCCAAGAGTGAGGGCTGTTACTTGGCTAGCTAAAAAAAACGTGAGTGTTTTACTTTCTTTCAATATTGCAAGACGTAGTGTCGTTTTCCGGTAGGCAGACAGCTATCTGGACGTCATGGTTTTTCTACAGCGCTTACAATAGGCTTTATGTAATGAGTGAAGGATAACTATGAGCTATAAAAATAGTATTAGAGCTTATACAGCGCTACCCCATGCATGCTATTAAACTTACATTAGACTTTCTTTATTGGCATAGAGCTTGGTATTGTATTAATCGTACTTTGTAGCTCCGCGGCAGCAGTCGCTGACTAACGCCGCGGGGCTCAAACATGCAGTCCCTTTGTGAAAAGTTTCTGGCATCACAAAGGATATTGTGGCTGCGGCCAACTTAACTCACCAGAGGTTGCAACCCTGAGGAGCATTGTCTTTTCTACCGAGTTCTCACAAGTGGGGTCATCACGAGGCATTGGTGTAGGTGGTTAGTTACTCTGACTTCATGTCTCCTTTATTAGGGCGAAAGTCTTAGGTTGTTATGTTATCGGTGACCTTGCAGTGACCTCGGTGAAACTGTGTCGTGACGAAAAATGGCCGACAGCGCAGAGTAAGTACGCATCTAAAAATGCACAGATTGACATCACATTTCTCAGGGAAGTTTCTGTAAACAAATTAGTGGTTTCAAAAGAAAATTTGGTATTTTTTGGTCTGGGTGGGAATCGATACCGGGCCTGCGCGGTGCGAGACGAGCTCGCTTCCCTGAAGCCCCGGCTGTTCCGCGGTTCTGGCTTACTAGAAGTGTGTCTATGCTTGATTGCACACGTCACGTGGTCACAGAGACCCGTTCGTGCCACGGCTCGCGCGTTCTTCGTCGTCTTCTCCCAAAGCTAGCTGCGATGCGATGCCGCTGATGATGCCAATGTTCCCATACTGCCCCTCGCGGGTTCGTCGTCGTCTTCTTCCACAGCTGGCAGGCTTTCGCCTTCACGTTTTACAAACGTGCAAGAGTTAATTTTTTTTCCTTCTGTTTAGCTCAACCTTTTCGTCCAATGCACTCTCTGGTCAAAATTTATTGACCACTTCCTCCCCGCTCCTTCTTCACTCTTCCATGGCTGTCTTATTCGCCTCTCTGGTTTCTCCACTTCTTTGTAGATTAAGTTATCTCACTCAATTCGAACTTTGTTCCCATTTTGTTCAGGCTGCTTCTTTCTGCAAGGTCGCTCCTTCTGTTGCAGGCTCCCTCACTTCTCTGCAGCTTTCACTGATTGATTTGGAGATCTTAATCACAATAAATACTTTAGAATGTTTATTGTTTAGATCCATCGGAATGTGTTGCAGCAACATACAATTGAGTCTCATTCAAATACAATAAAAAAGCACATCCCCTGCTGGAACAACAAATCTATAAGAGTATCCACAGAAGTCTTGACAGTAAACTGACTGAGCAAGAACTGAATAAAATGTTGTTGTACTTCAAATTTTAGTTACGCAAGCAACTCAGTCATGGATGCACTACGTTCTCTGCGGAGCTCAATGCTCCTCTCTCTTCATGGGTGCTCTGGTTCCTTGTTGCTAGCTTTGTTATTTCGCTACGGTCGGCTACTTCTGCGTCTTAGTCCATCTTCACATTCTGTAGTAGACTTCTCCAATTTTGGATTGCCGACGTCTCCATATTTCCCGTTCTTCTGCTTTTCTAACTGGGCACACTTCCACCGAAACCTACCCTTTTCGGGACATTTGCGAAAAATGTGCAAATAGTCAACGTGGCTTGCCCAGTTGCACATACGCAGTCGTCATATTTTATTTGGGCCGACATATAGTGGTGATATACGCCGTGGCCCACCTTTTCTACTCGGCAAAACAGAACATGGAAGTCAAAAAATGATGTCTAGGTAGCTTCAGTTTAAAACAACTAGCACAGCTAGGCACGGTAGGCCACCAGGCCTACCGTGCGTAAAGTGGTTCGAGTAAAGTATTCCTAATAACCCTTTATGATTCCATGCAATAGTATGCCCAATTTTTTTTTTTTCAGACCCTCGTAGTTTTACTGTTTATTCTCTCAATGTTAGTTCGCACAACGTCCGTCGCAAGTCCCTTTGGTGAAGCTGGTAGGCACGGTGGTGTGAAAGCGAAAAACGAAAACCTGACACACATTTTGCGTAGAATAGGTACAGAATACCATGTTGCAGATTTTCCGCACAATAGAAACCACGAATCAGCCGCTGATATTTGTGGGCTGAACAATTCCTGTCAGCGCAGCACTCGGTGTGCGTTTTGTATAAGGTTGCACTTGTCGGTCCATGTGTCTACATCTAAACTAAAAATAAAGATTTTCTTTGAGTTACGTTTTTCTTTTTTCTTTTTATAATTTACAGTGGGGTCATAGGATATGTGCCGTCAGTAGGAGAGCTGCAGGTGTGCATATAGGTAAGCCGCAAATGCTCTAGCAGATGTTTTTCTCCAATCCACGTATTGCATTGTTCGTTGTTCGTTCGCGAGAAGGGCAGCTAAGGCCGCTGGACTCCTGGACTGAGGGGACCACCCACTGCAGAGTGCAGGAGCTACCTACGCTCGCGTGCTCTTTTGATTGAAGTTTTGCCTGTCTGTCTGTCTGTCTGTCCAACCGCCCGGTCAAAACAGATTCAACCGGAAAACCAACCCAGCTACTAGCACTGGTGGCACGGGGTCATACACGTCAACATTATACAGCGCAAAGGAAATCTCAGGCCTGGTTGAGTAAAAATATATGGCCATTACCTTGATCCGCAGCGTTCATTTAATTAAGAATACACATTGGACTGGTTTTTACGCTAGTAAATGAAAAATCAACGCGTTAGAAATGGTGTCCAAGAGACGCTACGCGTTCAGAACAATCCAACTAAAGCCGCGACTCCGTAGCCGGCTTTAAGCCAACAGTAATAAAAGGTCTCAACAGATGGCGCGAGAGCAGGGCGAATGCGGGCTATTTGAATTGAATTCAGCAAAACCTCCATTGCAACCATCATGGGAGGAGATCGAGGGAAGAGCGTGGGGGGGGGGGGGGGGGGGGGGGGAGAAGAGAGGCTGTTACGTATTAGGGGCGGCAGAAGACTATCGATCGTCTCTCGACGTCATTTGCAGCGAAGCAAGCAGATATGCGGCCATTTTTTTTTTCTTAATCTGTGCTGTAGTGTCCTTGACGTCACAAAATTCTCCTTTGGCCGTTTTCATCACTCAAGGGCAAAGGTGAAAGTTAGTAAGGATACAGTAATTGCTGCATTTTTATTATTCGCTGGTTGCCGTAGAAAATCTGGCACATTTAACAGGATGTGCATCGCCGCGCTAGTGGATTCCACGTTCATTTCGCCACGATACCTTGTAGCGTTGTCCTCTCATCTTTAATTAGGAAGGATTGGTTTGCTATTGCCAGGCCCATTGAGGTAGGCACTCAAATTTCCAAAGGTGGGATTGAACCTGGGTCTCCAGCAGAGTAGCACGTCACATAACTCAGGCAAGAGCATTTGCTTCCAAATTATGTGCGGGCGTATCAGCTTCTTCATTTCTTTATTAATTACGCACACGAAGGTATATTTCAATGCATAATGCTACTTTTATAGCGAAGTATTCTTTGCCACATCCAATGAACTTTGTTTATTCAGCAAATTCATTTGCTGATGTACAACTTCTGTATGTCGCTAACAAATATTGATTGATTGGTTGATTGAGTGACTGATTAAAAGCCCGTGCCGACTTATTTTAAACGTAGTGATTCTCCCCGCAAGCGGAGGAATATTCGCAGGTCCCATTGTCCGCGACCCAGGTCTCGCTTTCGGCGTCCCGGATAAGGAAGCTACGCATTTCACAAGAGCAAGCAGCAATGCAAACAAAAGGATTCCTGTGAAACGCAGCGAGCGCAAAATCTTCCACGTAACTTCGCCACACAGCAAGAAAAATACAGGAAAAGAGGGTTTGGGGCTTCTGACAAAGAATACTCGAGCTTCGCCTGACAGCGCTTCTGTATACAATACAATGATATTTTGGGTGTTTTATCTACAGCACACCAGAAAAACTTGGCGGATGCTGAAGCTTCGCCTTTAAGAGTAGAACGCGATAGAGTTATTGGGACCCGTTCCCATCGCATCGTTCGCACACGGCAAGTAGGCTTCATTCACTGCTCATTTTCTACATGCCGTAAGAATTCGTGCGTCGATACTGCGGCGCATTTACTGGACAGGGTTTTCTAAGGGCAACTAGCTTTAGATACTCGCTTGTTAAGGTCGTACACTGACGTCGTTGATATGGCTACTCTTCTACGTAAAGCATCGAAGTAGGGGATGTTGGTGAAATCACATGATTCTAATCAATATGTTTAATGACAGGGAAAGATTCTGTGGCAGACAAACAATTTTTTATTACCTGTTCTAAATACAGTGCCCAGTTTGTGTAGTGTTAAGTGGAGAGTTCTTCCTCAAGATTTATTACTGCCAACTTGTTGGGTTTTGGGGTTTTCGAGGAACTAGGGGCATGTATTAGGAGTGTTACTTTGGTTTTAGGCAAATACTATACACTTTGTTTTGGAGTTTAAAAGAACTTAGTTCCAAACATGCTAAGGTACCTTACAGCTCACTTGCAGCAATGTATTATCCTTTCTGTAGTGACTGACTTTAAAAACATCGGAACTGGATAACCTGCGCATCAAATAGCAGGAAACTATCACAGTGACATACAGTGTCCCAGCTATCATGCACCAAGATTTTAAAATATGCAAATGCCACGCAGCTGGATAGAACCAAGGTAATGTTGTTTGCCGTCGCTTGGAGATACTCAGATAATTTTTTGTATTTCGCCTATTTACATATTTAGCCTTAAATAATTATTCATGTTCTCAAATATTCTACTTATATGAAAACTGTCGACGAGAAAATTAGAGAACCATGAAAAACTCCCGATACAGCTTTGTGATGCTCAGTACGTGCTACATAGAAGTTTTTTTTTTTTTTTTTTTTTCCGAGCGTGAAAGAAGCCCGCGAATACACGTAAAGGGCCTCAAGCGGCCAGTAGCGCGGTAATTTTGCGTGTATTCACTGGCATCTTTCACGCTCGGAAAACACTTTTACGTAACAGTGTTTCTTCAATAATTCTGCAAAATAACTAGCGTTATTATTAAATGAGAAATGCGTCACTGAGGTTGTAGGCAGTGGATAAATTCAGTTCACTTGGTTACAGATGAGAAGACCAAACGCTAGCCCAATTAGGTGTTCCTGCGGTAATCCAAGCAGATTTAATCGCTACCAATTTAGAGATTTCATTCATTCCTGACGCACGTTTTTGTAATCGCCAAATTTATCAAGTGGAGACAAGAAAGCGAACAGTTATTGATGGCATTCGGTCGAGATTGTCGGGATATGGGGGGGTCCCAGCGGCCCTCTGCCTCGACACACCGAGCCCCGCGGTTGGCGCATGCCTGCGCATCAACCGCGGTCCGGTACAAGCTCGAGGAAACAAAAGACGACAACCACGTGTACACTCGGAAAGCATTTATTACGACTGCAACTAACACTTCGAGCAGGCCAGCTAGCTACAGTTGACATCGCTAAGGGTTCCCTCGAAGAGAATAATACACTAGGTAAAGAAGGGCTTCCGACTTACCAACTGGGGAATACGGGGGGGGGGGGGGGGGGGGGGGGGGGGCCGCGGCGTTTGCCGCGGCAAGAACGTGGTTGACTAACCA
>NC_051161.1:92794088-92837076 GCF_013339745.2 Dermacentor silvarum
AATCCCGACGACGTAAGCAGAGGCGTCATCTACGGTCTCCTGCCAGGTACCAGTAGTGCCGAAATCGTAGCTGGCCTCAGAGTCGATTCGAGATACACAGTTCTCGGTGCACGCATGCTCGGTCAATCTTCCACGGCCGTCATCACTTTCGACGGGCCACACGTCCCGTACTACATCACCTACCAAAGTGGGGACTATCGCTGTAAGCCCTATCGAAAGTCCGTGCAGTACTGCCGGACGTGTGGTGCCATTGGACATAGGCAAGACATCTGCCCCAGTCCCAGAAAACACTTCTGCTACAAGTGCGGACAAAACGCAGTACTCGAGGATCACGAATGCCTACCCAAGTGCAAAATATGCCAAGAAGCACACGAGACCGCTGGAAAGGAGTGCAAGAAGAAGCTAAGACCCAACCCACCACCTTACCAAGTGAGACAACAACAACTTAACAAGGCAAAAGTCCGAGACAGCCATTGGAATTTAAGCAGCGATGACGAATTCCCCAAGCTAGAGAACCCGTCCACAAGCTCGCGCAGTGCACCGCGACTCCATGCCGGCCGAAGCAAGTCTAGGTCTAGGTCTAGGTCTGTCGTACCATCGAGGTCCAAGTCTGGCACGAGATCCCGAACGCGCTCCGTTCAACGAGTCAACTATGCTGCTGCGGCACGGGGTTACTCTCACAACACGAGCACTTCGGATTTCTCGACTGCAGACACCGCGGCGCTCAGGGCTCTGGAGAACATTGTTCGAAATCAGCAGAAGGCGCTGCAAAGCCTTCGCGACCAGATCCAAAGCCAAGGCGCCGTCATCGACAAGCTCACACAACTATGCCAAGAACGAGAAGAAATTATACACAAGCAGAATGACAACATCGAGAAGCTCACTCAATTATGCCAAGAACAGCAACTAACTAAACAACAAGCCAAGAACCTCACGAAACAAGAAGTTGAAGCTGTCGTGGAGGAGAAGATTGTACACGTCATCGAAACGAAACTCGAGGCTCTAATTGAATCGAAGCTCACAGTGATAGTTGAGTCCAAGCTCGACGCAATCTTACAAGCGAAATTGCAGCCAATTCATACTCAAATCGGCAACAAGTTCACGACACTCAGCCACACCATGGACACACATACAGCCCAAATCAATGAGATGAAATCCCAGCTCACTAATTTCATAGCCCATGTCAAGAACAACTACATGAGCCACGCGGAACTTGAGGAAGGGCAAGGAAGGAAGAAACGACGGCCACACAGCAAGACGCCTTCCCGTTCGAACTCTCTTGAACGGGAGCACGTTAACGCACCTGGGGCTCCTGTGGATGGCAAACTCTAACTGCAAAACTCCCATTTCGCAATCGACTTTCCGCATCTGGCACTGGAACTGTAGATCCTACAGACCCCGCTTAGCGAATCTACAAGAATATCTAAAGACAAATCAACCAGACATCATCGCCCTCCAAGAGACCAACACCAAAAAAGTTTGGCTTCCAGGATACAACACCCTCACCATAACCACAAGAACCACCATACTTCTCAAGAAGACAATTACGGCCCAAGAACACAGGATAGAAGACACCACGATTGAGAACACTATAGTGGAAATCATACCCGACCGCAAGTCGCATCAAAGCCTCTACGTGGCTAACGTATACAGCCCACCGCGAGACCAGCTCGCGGACTACGATCACTTCATCCGCGAACTCCGAAAACGCACAAGAGGACACCGGCTCGTAGTCGTAGGGGACTTTAACGCCCCTCACACGGCCTGGGGCTATGCCACCACTACGAAGAAAGGCGCGAGAGTCCACGACGCCGCTCAGCAACACAGCCTCACGTTGTGGAACGATTCGCTCCAGCCTACGAGAGTCGGAAACAGCGTCTCAAGAGACACCAACCCCGACCTTACCTTTACGCGGGATGTGAAGAACGCGATCTGGACCTGTCTCTCAGACACTCTTGGTAGCGACCACCACATCGTTCAACTCGACATCGAGCACGCACGTCGACCGGCCAGGACTCGCACGGCAAGAATAACGGAATGGAATGCCTTCAGAACTGAGCTCGACGATCAAACTACCATATCGAACATCGACGCCTGGCTCAAACAGATCCTGGATACCGCCGAACGGTTCACAAAAATCATCCAACTTGATGACGATCACCCCGACATAGACACTCACCTACTCCACCTCTGGGAGGCCAGAAGGGCCCTACTCAAGAGATGGAAGAGGCAGAAACTCAACAGGCAACTCAAGAAAAGAATCGCCCTATTGACAGAACAGTCGCAGGAGTATGCTGAACAGCTAGCGAGACACAACTGGCGCGCCTTCTTGCGATAAGCTTCAGGGCACGCTCAGTACCAAGAAAACGTGGCACCTGCTGCGCGCTCTCCTCGACGAAGGTCCCACCAAGACGCAGCAACGGCAACACATCCGTCGATTAGCACACAACTACGACGGCTCGGAGGAAGACCTACTCCGCGAACTATGCAACAAGCTCCGCGGTCCCTCCCAACCAGCGACAACCCCGCCACTCAAAGAATATGAAGGCAGACCCAACGCTGACTTGGACCGGCCGTTCACACCAGCAGAGCTCCAAGCAGCCATCTCCAAGCTCACGAGAAACACGAGCCCAGGCAAGGACAGAATAGTGAACAAGCACCTACGACAGCTGCCCCAACAGGCCTTGACGGCTCTCCTCCGGTATTACAACGAGTGCTGGGACAAAGGAGAGCTGCCGGCCGCGTGGAAGCACTCGGAAGTGCTCATGATACCAAAGCCCAACAAGCCCACAGCTCTCGAGAACCTGAGACCAATCTCTCTCACTTCGTGCGTTGGTAAGCTGTTTGAGCATATGGTCCACGACCGGCTCACATCGCACCTCGAAGACAATGGGCACTATCCAGACACTATGTTCGGCTTCCGCCAGCTTCTTTCTACGCAAGACGTCTTTCTTCTCCTAAAGGATGACCTCATTGACCACCTCAGCAAGAATAACAACTCGTGCGTCCTTGCCATCGACGTGAAGGGCGCATTTGACAATGTCAGCCACAAAGCGATACTACAAAACCTCGAGGAGACCGCCTGCGGTTCAAAGACCTACGGCTATGTCCGTAACTTCCTCAACGGCCGGACGGCCACGGTGGGGATATCCAACTTACGCAGTAAGGAATTCAAGCTGCCTAACAGGGGAACGCCGCAAGGCTCTGTCGTGTCGCCCCTCCTATTCAACGTGGCACTCCTCAAGCTCCCCCGGCTTCTCGAAAACATCCCAGGCCTGCGTCACGCCTTCTACGCGGACGACATCACGCTCTGGACGCGAGGAACGAGCACCGGAGAGCAAGAACGTTGCCTTCAAGAAGCGGTTGATGTTATCGAGCACTACCTTGATAGCTGCGGCCTCCACTGCGCACCTGAGAAATCGGAGCTACTCGTACTCAAGGCACGCACGAGGGGTAGACCTCCCACCTACGAAGCTCCAGACCCATGCGTCACGCTCAACGGGATCCAAATACCGAAGGTCGCCTCGCTTCGAGTACTCGGCTTGCACCTCCACCGAGATGGATCAGGAGTCGCCACGCTCCCACGGCTCCAACGGACAATCTCCCAACTCACACACCTCGTAAGGAGAGTAGCTAATCGACGCAGTGGTCTCAAGGAGCAAGACACCCTGAGAGTCGTTCAAGCTCTACTGACAAGCAGAATAACGTACGCAACCCCGTACCTGGCTCTCAAGAATTGCGAAGTCGACAAGCTCAATGTCATCATCCGCAAAGCTACGAAGCTCGCCATGGGTCTACCACCTGTGGCATCTACCACCCGACTTCTCAAAATGGGTGCTCATAACACCTGGCAAGAGCTGGTGGAAGCCCAGAAAACCAACCAACTCGAGAGGCTGAAGCTCACGCCGACGGGCAGATCGGTCCTTGCGCGCCTCGGCTACGCAGAACGCTACATCTCCGACGCGGACCGCAAGGTCAAGATACCGCCATGCTTAAGAGAATCCCTGAGCATCGGCAAACTACCGCGCAACATGCATCCCGAGCATCATCGGGGACGCCGGCTCGCTCGAGTCGACGCCATCCGAAGACGCCACAAGCACGATCCAGATGCTCGCTACGTAGATGCGTCCAAATACCCGGGAAAAACCGCTTACGCCCTGAGTGTGGTTGACTCGAGAGGCAAAGAACTGGCATCCGCCACAGTCAGGGTGCGGAACTCGGAGACAGCGGAAGAAGCGGCGATCGCTCTCGCCACCACCACGAGCACGAACGCGGTCGCAGTCTTCACGGACTCCCAATCCGCAGTGCGCAATTACACGAGAGGCCGAATATCGGTGGAAGCAGTCAAAATTCTGCAGAAAAGAAGCAATCCGCTCCCTTACACCTGCGTCACGTGGGTACCAGGGCACGAGGGGCTCGAGGGAAACGAAGCGGCACACGCCGCGGCCCGCGACCACGTCAACCGGGCCTTTTTCGACGCCTCGCGAGACCCCCGACCGCCTGGTGACGCAACGGAAACGGAGACAATACCCCCCACGTATAAAGCCATCCTCCAACACTACCGATTGGGACGCAGGGTGTACCCGCCACCTCATCCAAAACTGACGAAAGAGGAAAGCACCGCATTCCGCAGACTGCAGAGCAATACGTACACCCATGGGATCCTCATGCATCGCATCCACCCGACACTACACACATACAACTGCCCGATCTGCGCCGTGCCAGACACTCTGGCGCATTTGCTACTAGAGTGCCCGTGGCGCCCCGAAGACGCCGTTACTAAACATACAACGTCTGAAGACGTGAACCTCCTCGCCGAGACGTGGGAGGCCAAGATCTCCACCCCGGCCCTGGACGAACAACGACGTCTTGTCGCCAGAGCCCGGGATGCTATCGCGGCCAGAGGATTCCTGGAATGAGGGACCCTCCCACCTAGAGTGATCCACAGCTCAAACGCTCGGGAACACCGTCTCGAAAATTAAAGTTTATATCATCATCATCCTACCTACTTTTTCTTGCCTGATATATTGGGTTCGCCTGGAGTTCTCACTGAACTAAAGGAATCAGCTTCATGTTTTGAGACTCTGAGAATGTGTAGGTAAAGTTCAAAATATATGGTAATTATGGCCTTCGCAATAAATTACGTATGCAAGCACTCTAGAGTGTTATGAACCTGTCTAACGAGCAGGGTAGAATTGCGACCACTGCCCTGATAGAACTATAGACACCACCAAGACCAAATTTAGCGAACATTGGTGGTACGCTATGAAAACTCTGTGTGAAGTTCAAGCGGTTGGATAAACACGGTCCTTGTAAACAAGAATTCTTATTCAAATGTCAGAGCGTGTGATATGGCTGCTTTCAGCTATGCTTCCCATTGTTGCGTCATAGCTGTTGATTACAACAAATTTATATTTCGTGGAAAGGGAAGAGCGATCGTGGTAAGTGCGATGTGCGACGAAACTTTTACTTTCCTGGTGGAGTCATTAGCGTTGCAAATAATTACTGAGCCGTCTTTTTCCCCTCCTACTTTCATGCATCATAAGGCGTTCCTAGTTCGTTTCAGCGATGTCCTCGATGAGCTAAACAAAAACTGTTTATATTAGGGGAAAATAAAGGGCATGGTATGGGTACAATGTAAGTAAACTTCAATGACAGAAGACTAATTATCATATTGCAGTAAATCACGCACGCAAGCGATCCGGAGCTTTATGAATGTGTTTTACGAACCAAGCAGAATTACTTCTTCATCTTTCTGGGTTTTTACGTGCCAAAACCAGTTCTGATTACGAGGCACGCCGTAGTGGAGGGCTCCGGATTAATTTTGACCACCTGGGGTTCTTTAACGTGCGCAACAACGCAAGCACATGGGCGTTTTATCCGCCTGCCCTGGGAGAACTGTGAACTCAACCGATATCAAATCTAGCGAAAATTGGGTGGGAGGGGGGAGAGGGAAGGAGGACATCATGAAATTTTTTGATGAATTACAGCTTTTTTTTTTTCAGCAAGTTTCCAGCAAGAAGTGCTTCAAAGCATTACACGGGGTTCCAAACGGAAATCTAATTAAGGGTAACATTTTAAAGTATGCGATGTAATTACAGGAAACTGAAAAATGCAGTGCAACTGTTCGAAAAAAATATCTTCACTGGAAATCGGCTTGTAATTCACCAAGTTCGCGCACCTCTGCCGCCTTTCTTTCTTTTGAGTATTGAGAGTAATTTATGTTGATTGTACTTCGTTCTTCGTGTACATGTATCTCCATTACCTTAAATGGAGATACATGTATGCTTAAGACTTAAACACCAAGTAAGCTTCATTGTTTAATTAGTAAAATAGTCTGCAACCAATGTGCATTTTTTTGTGCGCTTCACTGCTGCTACTGGGTTGGATCAGGGACTTCTGGGCACTCAATATCATTTTTCTCTGCGTCAAGTATACATTTTATAGCGTCAAGAAACAAATGCGAATTCAAATAACTTTGCGGGCCTCGATGATTCGCAATGTGTGATTGAGAAATAAGTCTATATGTCTCTTAAACATAAAACTACCTCACAGATGGAGTTCCATGATTTTTCCCCTAGTGTAACAGTACTTCGAAATATATATACAGAGAGAGAGAGAGAGAGTCACGTCGTCTGAGGTTTGCCCCCCCCCCCCCCCCTGATAGCTGTTTTTTCTTTTTTGACGAAGGCCTTAGATGGTGCATGGGTCGATAAATGAGACAACCATCCGGCGTTCTGGCACAAAAATTCAAGTGCCGTCTCACACACATTAAAGAGACTGTTATAATGAGTAAAAGCAAGTTTTAAATGAATATCGAAGGTACGAACATAGCCCCATTTGGTGACGCATGCGCCATTAAGCCATCAATTTCTTTACCAATAAAAGAGCTCGATTACCTCTGTTCGCATTGAACGGACACCCTTCTAAGTAATCAGTGTCGCCACAAAAGTGTCTGCGTGTGGTTTTCCCGGTTGTGTACTATCGACCAAAAAAGTTTACGGACCAAGGGATCTGACAAAAAGCTGAATATCTCCGCAGCCTGAAAACGCAGACTGGCATTCCCATTTTCAACCTCTACTGGTATATGCGAACAACATTGTGATGCACGGTTTCACTGGCTGCTTTTAAAGGCTGCTCGGGTATTTAGCGTTTTCTGAGATCGCGTGGTTCGCAAAATTTTTGGTCGATAGACATTACCGAGCAATGTACAAGTGTCTTGTGACGTTTTGAGGACTATAAGTACGCCTGCGAGAACAGAAAATAAATCTGTTGCTTAAGGTTAGCGCGGTGTGTTTGTCTAATGTGCCTTCCCGTGTCCCTCTCATTATGCCTGCGCTACAAGAAAGTAGACAAAAGAAAAAAGTTGTCGCAGTTTCACCTGAAAGGCGAAGCATCAATTGCGATAGCTAATTTGTAGAGAGCTATACGGAGTAATGATAGTAGCTTTATCAGCTGTATCAACTTGGACATGCAGCAGCACCGGCAACACGCAGAACTGTTGTCGACGCCGTCGGCGTTTTGCCCGCGTTCGCACAAAATGCGTGCGGCGTTGGTGAGTGTTGCCGGAGCCTCTGATATAAATAGGCACTTGGTGCCGCAGCTAAGCGTCGCCTCCCTCCCCCCCCCCCCCCCCCACGGCCTTTCGTGCGTCAGAAGAAGGCGCGTTTGCTCTACAGATATGGTGATTGTAAAGGAGGAAAGAGACGCCTACTTCTGCAGCCCTTAAGGGAGCACGGCACAGAACGCCCGTTTGTTCTCCGCCATGCGTTCACTCCCCGTGAAAGCGCGCGTCCCTCGCGCCCTTTCACTCGCACATACAGCGTTCGGCGGCGCGCGGCGACGATTTCATCTCCATTAACGTCATACGGAACCTCACGGCGACGGCGACGGCGACGCGACGCCGACGGCAGAAATCTGCTTTGGAGTGTCCATATAATTGCTATCGCAATAAAATACAGAGAAAGGTACGACCATTCGAACGCGCCATTAACCACACAAAATCAGCGGCAATATCTAGGTGACCGAAAAAGCGAACAAGAGAAACACAAGCAAAGAGAAAACAAGTAATAGGTAGTAAAACGCATTCAAATGAGAATGTCAATGCAATTTAATGAATTCCTGGTGAGCGCCCAGGCTTTCGCCTTCACACCTCTTTAGCGCATGCTAAATTGACTGTCAGTCTTTTCGTCCTTGGTGTCCCATATATGCTGGAACAATTTTCGGATGATAATTATTGTTTTCTGCCGGTGCATACGTTCGTCCAAATTTGACTCAAGCACCGTAAGCTGCGATATTATTTTGTTAATTGCTGATGGCTCTGCTTGCAGATGGTCCGGTAGATTTTTCAGCTAACTTTGGTGGATGACCTCGCTGCAGCTGGCACTCTTCTGAGCTTTCATTGTTGTTTCGTTCATTGAATAAAACGAGCAATCATTTATGCCGCAGAATTACCAGAAATGAAAGTGCAAGCCAATTTCACATTCAGCGCATACTAACGTCAACTTGTGTTCATAAAATGCCTCATTGCAAAACGAACAACTATCTTTAGCCATGGCCAGCGTATTTTTTTACCGTTGAAGGCCATACAATATAAGGAGGAGCAGCCGTATGAGCAACGAAAAGGCAAAGATAACCAAAAGCTTAGAAAGTCCAATAGCTCAATTGTTATATTCATGTATGTAACGCTTCAAACACAATGTCATAACATTGCTGCCAGAAAGCCTATCAATTACAATACCAACGAACAATAAAAAAGAAGGTCTCACTGCCGTCTTACGCAAAGCAACCAACGTGGCTTGCGGCACTAAAATAAAGTCTACGAAAATGCATTACGTGGGCAGCACTTTCCAGTAAGTGTTTTGAATTCTCCGTTATTGAGAGCACTTCCAGCGAATAATACTGTCTTGCAACACAATAAAATGTAGTTGAAACTACTATAGTCAAAGTAAAAAAGTGCTGTTTATTGTTTAATAGCGCCCGTCAAGGAAATTACAAGAACGTGCTCGAAAATGCAGAAGGCATCTTCCTACAACTTTTGCTTTCTTTCAAGAGAGTCTGCAGCATCTCGAAATATAACTTTATGAATCTAACACATCTTTCTGGCAGTAAATCGTAACTCGCGACTGAAGGGGAAAATTGTGGCTTTTAACATAACGCATAACGTTATGTTAACGTTAACATAACGTTATGTCCTATAAGCTACGTACGTAGCTTATAGGATAGGTTGAAATGTGGTGCTCGAATAATTATGGCCGCCTGTGGTCCTTAGCGTGACACAAATCAGGGTACGGCTGCATTTTTACAGTCCACCGCCAAGAAATGCAGCCACCGATACCGTTCACAGCATCAGAAAGGTATGGCCACTGAGCCAATGCGGCGGGTAGTAAGTGTAAGGCATGTTATATCGCTGCTTCGATGCTTAGTTTTTGGCGTAAAATAATGCGGCTTCGGATTATTTTATCAGCCGATCGTAGAGGTGAAATTACATTTATATATTCCCGTGGTAAAACATTTGAAGTTTAACCCAGCAAATCGCTGGAAGGTATTATGCGTGCTTCACGGCAAATAAGCAACAGCGCAAAAGAAGCGAAGGCGAAGGAAGATGTAGACACAACACAAGCGCTGACTTTCAGCTAGAAATTGCTGAAATTTATTGAATGAACGGTTTATTATACCCTTGAAGTACGCATGCGCCCGCGACGCAGCGATCGATCGATTCATGTCAAGCATCGGTGGTTAGATCAAGTGATGATAAAAAATATCATCAACCAACACAAATCAAACCCAGTCTACTGCTGAGATGTCAATGATCTGCGTAGTGTAAAAGAAAATTTATACTTTTTGGAGGGATATTGACGGCCGACTGATAAATTTTTTAAACGAATTGTGGAGTTTTACGAGCGAAAACCCCGATCTGAATATGGGGCACGCCGTAGTGGGGGGCTCCGGAATAATTTGGACCACATAGGGTTCTTTAACGTGCACCTAAATCTAAGTACATGGGTGTTTTCGCATTTCGCCACCCATCGAAATGTGGCCGCTGTGGACGGAATGATACTTTTTTTTTTTGCTTTCTGTCTTCTATAGGCATCACAAATTTTTCCTGTAAACTGTTTGAAAAAAATACTCGGCCCGAGCGAATTCTGCTCTGCGACAAGTGCGAGGAGCTAACAGTATCTTTCATCGCATTCTCCCAGACGCGCACGTTTACACATCGCCCTGATTGTCCTACATGCACTTGGCCACACTGCTATTTGCACACTATCGAGTGCAGCAATTTGCACAAATTGCCAGACTCTTGCCTATGGCGGCGGGAAGGCGGATCCTGGCTAAGGTCAGGATCAATCCGAAGACGTTAAAGGATAGGAACGTTCAGCTTTCGGATAGTGTGAGGCAGGCTATTAAGGTCTCCCTCATTCCGCGGAACCTACATCCGACTTTCAACACTGGCAGGAGGACGACTCTCGCCCTGGCGCTTCTGCGGTACGCGCATGCGCACGAGGCAGAGTCATGTTTTGTAGATGCTGCCCGGTACGAAGGCGACTAAAGCCGTTTTGTTGCTAACATCGTGGACATGAAGGCCCGATTATTATCGGCCGCGTCAATTAGGACGTCGTGGGCTTGCAAGGCAGAGCAGCTGGCCATTGCGCTAGCGCTCCTTCGGTCGGACCGGGAACATATTTATACGGACTCGAGATCAGCCCTTCGAGCTTTCTCGACTGGGGCAGTTTGTGAAGAGGTTGGTAGGGCACTTGAGGGTAAGGTGCTTACTTATCACGTCATTACATGGTTCCCGGCGCACGAGGGCGCAGAACTAGGGGGGACTAACCAACGTTAATGAGTTGGCCCAAGCCCGGGCGCGAGGTCCTGCCGGCCGCGCCGGGCACTGGGAGGCCGGTGTGCCGGGTGGGACCAGCGACCGGCTTGGTCCGGCCTTCTCGGAGGCAGAACTCCCCCGTTTCAGGGACATTCTCTCCACCTTCAACGAGATCACTAGCCGCTATCAGATGATTCACAGGGCTTTTCCCCTTGTCACATCGAAATCTCACGAGGCCTCATGCCGTGACCCTCAGGCTAATATAAACGAACTCGTATCCCACACTCTCTGTCATGCGTAGGTACACGGAGGTCTCCCCTCTCTGTCCCGACTGTGGCGGAGTTAGCGATTTTAAACACATGTTCTGGGAGTGCCCCTCTTTACAGCACCACACGGACCAGGTATTGATGGCGGAAGCATTTTATTCATTGGTCAAGAGCCACGAATGGATTGATCGACTCTGGGCTGTCCAGAAGGCCCACTATGCGGCGGTGAGGCTTGGCCTTCTCGTCCCAACGGGGGAGCCACCCGCAGTCTTGCCCCTATAAAAACGGGGTGAACACTCTTCCGGACCTAAATAAATTTTACTACCTACCTACCTACTAATTTATTGCCCCAGAAGTGTGAACAGCGGCGGCAGCCATCCCAGGTTTGATGAGTTAGCAAAAAAAAAAAGAAAAGCGTAGCCATATACAGGTATTAGCGCTGAAATTCTGCCTGTGCAACAGGATAAAAAGAAACATTTTATACTGTTTACCTGAGTTATACGCAATCCTCACAGAAGCTTGCATACCATACAAACATTCATTGAGCTATTTCAGGCTTGTTCTCTAGCATCACTATCCTGACACAGCGTTTGTAAGTGTATACAGGAACAGCAGAGGAAGCAAATGCTCGAAAAGCGGAACAGTAACCGTAGTCGTGCACGCTTGGGCGCACTCACTGTGTTGCCCGCTGCATGATCGCAAGAACAACTTTCGAGACACTCGTACTAGTAGAGAACCGATCTCCGTCCTGTGGATGCTGGCGACATTGCCGTGACGGCATCATTCCATTAGATACGACCTTGCATACGAGTTTTGAGCAGATCGGCCAATCCTGTACGAGTTCCATTGGCGAAGGCGCACTTCCTCATTTAGACAGCGTCAGAAAGCGGACATCCACACAATAACACGCTGTCTGAGGGACTACTGCTAGCGTTGGTGTTCCGGTAGCGATCGATATACTCTCGGGCTAGCTGCTCGGCCTGCTCTGCACGTTTACCCATCGCTTATGTAGGAATCGGTGTGAAGCGATGCGTCCTCGCATTTTTGCGCAAACTTGAGAGCTTGTCACATGCAAGCGCAAACGCGAGTAGCACTCAGTAAAAACCTATGTGGCTTTAACGTCAACAAGACATTCAATTTGAAGCGTAGTTTATCACAGACGCAACATACCGAAAAAAAATTGTTCCTCACATTTTCTTTGTTGAAAAAATGAAATGGCGGATAGGGCGAGTTCATGTGGATTCATTCTTAGTAAAAGCCCAAAGAGACAAATACGATGGAATGAACACAGGACGAGCGCGTCCGGTTCTGAAGCGCTTGGCCCTCATTGAACTATTTGTTTGCCCCTAAATAGAAAACGCGAGGCTTTGTCAACGTGGCCACGCATTTCCGCTTCTCGTCACTTTTGTGAAGCAACCGCTCTTTATGCTCCTCTCTTTGCACATGTCCGCCAAGCGTCATTACACCATTTCACAATTACTAGTCACAAATGCTAACGTTCTACAATACGCATCAAATGTAATGAAGACGCTCGCGTTCCGCTCGACGCTTCTTTTTCTTGCCGCCGTTTCTCCACACAATGCGCTATGGTCCCTTCTTCACTTATTTTTCCGGGCTCGGGTACTTCTGTTCCTAACTTATTAAGGCGAAGGCCTTAGGTGTTTATGTTAGCGGGGGCCTTGGCGGTGGCCTTTCCGCAACCTATCGGTCACCTTTCTGTGACCTTGCAGTAAACTTGGTGAAACTGACGAAAAATGGCCGACGCAGCCAAGAGTAAAAACACGTCTAAAAATGCTCGGATTGACGTCACCTTTCTCAGGGAGGTTCATGCAAACAAAGTAAATTAGTGGCTTTGAAAGAAAACTTTTGTAAATTTCGGTCTGGATGAGAATCGAACCCCGGGCTCCGCGGTGCGAGACGAGCACGCTTAGTTCGGCTGCTCCACGGTTGTGGCTTACTAAAGGTGTGCCTAGTGCGTGCCTGATTGCACTCGTCACGTGGTCACAGATTGAAACGCCGTTTACATGTAGCACATTAACTCTCCCGAGAACGTAACGCCACGTGCGTGATTCAACTCCCGCCCGTAAATGTACCATCGCCTCGCGCATTAATGCGATGCGCCTTCCTAGCGCATTACCACTGTTTACATGAATGCGATTCGCTAGGAATGCGATGCGATGCGCCAATGTCGCATTCATGTAAACGCGGCTAGATACGCGCTCGTTCCACTGCTCGCACGTTCATCGTCGTCGTCTTCTTCCACAGCTGGCTTCGATACCGCTGATTATGTCAGCGTTCCCATACTGCCCCTCGCGCGTTCGTCTTCGTCTTCTTCCACAGCTAGCAGGCATTCGCCTTCACGTTTTACAAGCGTGTAACAGTTGATTGTTTTTTATTCTGTTTAGCTCAACCCACTTCGCCCAATGCATTCTCTGGTCAAAATTTATTGAACACTTTCTCCCCGCTCCTTATTCACTCTTCCGTGGCTGTCTTATTCACCACTCTGTAGCTTAACGCATTTCGCTCATTCCTTCGTTCACACGTGGCTGCGTCAGTTGCCGGCTTCTCCATTTCTTTGTAGAAGTCATCTCGCTCAATTCGAACTTTATTTCCATTTTGTTCAGGTTGCTTCTTTCTGCAAGTTCGCTCCTTCTGTTGCAGGCTTCCTCACTTCTCTGCAGCTTTCATTAATTAAGACATCGTATTCACAATAAACACTTTAAAATGTTTATTGTTAAAATCAATCTGAATGTGCCGCAGGAACCTACATTTGAAGTAGAGCTCCAAGTCGGGCTAGTTGGTTGACATGCATGGTAAAATTTTTTAACTGCGCTAACACACACTGACAAGGACGAGACAGACAAGACGTGCGCTACATTTGAGCCTCCTTCAAATACAATAAGAAAAGCACATCCCGCGCTAGAACAATAACTATATAAGAGCATCCACAGACGTCTTCGCAGCAACCTGACTGAGCAAGAACTGACTAAAATGTTGTTGTACTTCAAATTTTAGTTACGCAAGCAACTCAGTCATGGATGCACTACGTTCTATGAGGAGCTCAATGCTCCTCTCTCTTCATGGGTGCTTTGATTCCTTGTTGCCAGCTTTATTATTTTGCTACGGTCGAATACTTCTATTTCTTAATCCTTCTTCAAATTTCTGTAGCAGACTTCTCCAATTTTCCCTTGCCGACGTCTCCATATTGCCTTTTGTTCCGCTTTTCTAACAGGGCGCTCTTCCACTGAAGCATACCCTTACCGGGACATTGGCGAAAAATGTACAAATAGTCAATGCGGCCTGTCCAGTTGCACGTACACAGTCGCCATAATTTTATTTGAGCCGACATATTGTGGCGATATACGCCGTGGCCCAACTTTTCTACTCGGCAAAACAAAACATGCAAGTCGAAAAATTATGTCTAGAATGCTTCGCTTTACAACAACTAGAACAGTTATAGGCCCACAGTAGGCAATCAGGATCAGTTCGAATAAAGTATCCCAACAACCCTTTATGATTCCATGCAATAGTATGTCCAAAAATTTTTTTTCAGACCCTCGTAATTTTGCTGTTTATTCTCTCAATTTCAGTTCGCACCACGTCCATCGCAAGTCTCTTTGACGAAGCTGCCAGTAACTAGTAGGCACGGTGGTGCAAAAGCGAAAAAAGAAAACCTAACACACATTTTGCGTATAATAGGTACAGAATACCATGTTGAAGATTTTCCGCACAAAAGAAACGATGAATCAGCCGCTGATGTTTGTGGGCTGAACAATGCCTGTCAACGCAGCACTCGGTGTCAGTTTTATATAAGGTTGCACTTGCGGTCCATGCTTCTATATCTAAACTAAAAGTAAAGATTTTAGTTGACTTACGGTTTTCTTTTTCTTTTTATAATTTCCAGTGGGGTCGTATAATATGTGCCGTCAGTAGGAGAGCTGCGGTGTGCATATAGGTAAGCCGCAAATGCTCTAGCAGATGTTTTTCTCCAATGCACGTGCGGCATTGTTCGTTTAAACGGCCATCTTCCCTTTTTACCTATAGTTCTTCTAGTTCATTGGGCCACATAACCATTGGCACATAACATTTCTGGGGTAGAACGTCTTTGTGGAACAGAATTACAGATGCCCTATGTGCCGTGTGCAGTTACACCAGCCCACTCGCCTAAGTTGTCTATTCGGCGCATGCACTATAGCAAATAGCCAGTAGCCCAAGTTTTATACTTCGCAAACTACCACTCGGAAGACAACAGATGTGGCGTAGTGAGCTTCACTTTAAAGGGGCCGTGAATCACCCCTCGGGCTAGGTGAAATAACATAGACCGCAGGTAGCATACGCTGCTGTGAACATCTCAGCCAAGTTTTGCTGTCGTAGGCGGTGCGTGGAGCTCGCAAGCGGAGCGCGAGGTCACCTTTCTCTCAAACTCTCTCGATTCAACAAAAGCCATGATCCTCACTCTCTTCTGTGTGCTTTATTCCGTAATAAAGCACATTCCAATACGCGGCTCCTATTGGTCGCTGCGGTCGGCTCCACCACGGCCGCCGCAGGGTGCCGCCACGAGTCCACTGGCTGCTCGCTGTGGACAAGCGCGTTTGGCTTACGTTTAGCGCTTCGTAGGCGCCAAAGTCTGAAGTCGTGGCGTCTACGTTAACTCGCTGTGGACAATCGCGTTTGGCTTGCGTTTTCGGAAGTCGTGGCATCTACATGAACAGCCAAAATGAAATTTTGGCTATTGATGTCCATGGTGTCCACGGTGGCCACGGTGACATCTCGAAGGCGGAGCGTTGTGGCCCCGCCCCACTTCGCCATAGCGTTCGCAATGCAAGACATTGAAGGAGTAAGGGGAGCACAGCGGAGGCCGTGTTTGATTGCCAAAAACTGCGCTTCTACTGAACGCATTGAAGTACTTTTTGCGGCAAAGTATTTCTGAAATAGCCTATTTTTCCTTCAAATGCCTTTCTCCACTTCAATAAAAAGTGGTTCAGGGCCCCTTTAATACAGGAAGCACGGCTACACCCACACGTGTTCGAAAGTTGTTTAATATTTTTCAGCGTGCATTTATATGAATGGACTTTACTTTCTTTACTTACTACCCTATACTTTTTATCTATTATTTCTAAAGATTTATATACACAAATATATATCGACTGTCTATAAACCAATCCATAGATTTATTGCGTTCCACTTTTTGCAGACTACATACGGTATTATAGAATGTCTAAAGGAACTCCTATAAACCGGTCTGCGGTGGCTTTTTTCGAATGCCATGTTCAATACATTTTGACGCCGAATGTACACAGCATTTGTGTTGATGATTCTTTGCTAATGCAAAAACAGCGAGGTTGTTGTCACAAAAAGAAAATTATTTTGCAGGTTACGTTTGTTGAAATAAACTCCTGCAAACAGGAAACAATAGACATAATTTAGTGCGACGATTCCCGCTCGAAACGACTACCAGAATGAAAATCATTCTGCGCCCAAAATCAAATGCAGTTCCAATCCATCTGAAATCGCACTCAAACACAGCACCTAATGTCGCTCCAATTCTGCTCAAATCCTGCGCTTTTGTAGCTCTCATCCAGGGCTAATGCAGCTCCACTAACGGGAAACCAAGGGAAGTGCGAAGCAGTGATGCGCCGGTGTAGGGTGGTGGCACCCTCCCTTGCGCAGTGCTGGTACCGGTCTGTCGTTTCGGAACCGATTTTAACGAGTTTCTGCTAATTAATGCGCGTAATGCTTGATTACTCCTGTCGTTTAAATTATTCTGAATCATGTTACTTTATTTTGAACCGGTTTTCATCAATTATGCCCTTATTGTGACCCTGTTTTGAGCACTTGTTTTGTGAGCATGATGTCGACAGATCACACGCGACGGACGCCGCCGACAGCCCGGCCCCTTAAAGCGCTTCGCACTCAAAACACCAAGAACAAAAATCAAAGGGAGTTATCACCATCAAGTGCAACAATTTACTGAGAAAGTACACCCTGTCTACTGTGCGCATGCATCAACAGTGCCTTTTCGCGCGATACTTTTACAAAGTACTGCGTCAACTAGTATTGTTCATCCTACAAACACCAGCTACTGGCTGATCATTTCTTATTGTGCTCAAAATGTTGCCCGGGATATTCTGTACATATTCTGCACAGATTCTGAATCGAATTTCCTGTTGTGGTTTACGCTTTTGCTTCGCATTGGCAATCAGTCACTTGCAGCTTCATCAGAGCAACAATTGATGGATGTCGCGGGAACTCACAATCATTTTTCATGCAGTAAAATTATGCATATCTAACGTGAATGTTCGAATCTCTTTCAGACGAAGCCATAGTGAAGCGAGTAAATATATGCAACTAATGAAGATGTGCACAATACATCCTTTGCAATGTGAAATCCCATGGAGTGTTTAAGTTTATCAGCAACAACGAGAGCATTCTTCCTATATCCTTGCGATGGTTGCCGGCGATTTCTCCGTCCAAGCGCCATCTATTAAACGCGGTATAGTCTGAAGCTCAACACCGTTCATCTGGTAACCTAGCGGCCCACGGTTATACGGTGAACGTGACAGGTAGTGGAACAGGCAGAGTGTCATCCAATCTACGTCCACCTACATGGCTCATCATTCCCAATATAACCCCGTATCACAGATGAACTTTACGAGTAGCCGAAGCAGCTCTCTCCAAGCATTCAGTGTCCTCGTAGGAACAAAATGTCAATTGTGCTTGAATGTGTTGTGGTCGGCGTGCGTTTCGGTCAATCAAGTAATACTTTACGTTCACAATCAGGACGATGATGTGCTATTTTTGTCTTGCGCAGCGACGCCGGAATTTGAAGTGACCTTGTGCGCATACAATAACGAAGAGCAGCTTCAGTTTTGTGAAGTCTCTTAAGTGACACAAGATCTGGCCATAATAAACGGAAGTTGCTTAAGATGGCATGCTTCATGAATCTTATTGATTCTTCTAGAGCCTTTTTCACTCGCCTGAAATAAGCGCTTTACTCGCACTGATTGTTTGCCGCCTCGTTGTCCGCTAGCTACGCTGATATACGATAGTGACCACAGGAAGAACCAGCGTAAGACCTATAAGCTCACAACAATGTAATGCGATTTTTTGTGTTCATGCACTGCACCAACAAGCTATCACAAACATTATTTTGTTATGGAACATTCCGTACGCCTGAGTATGTCTACTACGTTCTTTGAATAGCTGGCTCTCAACATCAAAAGCTAACAAAATATTTTAACGCGACAGCGTTAAGGGCCCCGTGCCGCAGAAAATCCGGTGTTGGCGTGTGCCGTTGGAGTCCGCAGCTGAGAAAATCATCCCGAACCACCCCAACCACGCAAGCCCTCCGCGTGGCGCAGATGTGTTGGTGAACTAATTGAATTTCTCAAAGTAAAATCCGTCAGAAAAAATCATAAAGTACGACTTCACCACAACCTACAAACATGATAGTGTCGGATTGTCATGTGAATGCACGAGCAAACATAATTCTACTACGAGGAAACTCAAACACAAACCCCTTTTCCAGCATTTCCACCCTACCAAAAACGGCGCGCCCTGGTAGGTTACTTGCAAAAACGTCATCCAGATGGCGCTCGCCTCTACGTCAGGAAGCATCCAGGGAACACAGATATTCAAAGCAGAGGGGTGAACCAGAAGCTGATGTAGGCAGAAAATGGAATAACTTTTTAAACTGTAGAAGGGAAGCATTCCATTTGATCAATGAGAAAATCAGAAGAAAGGGGAGCCAATGGTTGTCAGAAGTAAACAAAAAGGATAGAAAAGCAGCAAAGAAATTTTGGAAACATCTCAACTTCTTGAGTGATAAGACAAACCTAGAGCAGAGGTCTATAGTTACAGCTCAAGGTGTTCGGCTAGAGGGAGATGAGGCAATGGAACATATAAGAACAATGATGACAGAAAAAATTTAATAAACGAAACATAGCACGTGCTCAATCAGGTGAGGATAGACTAGTTAGTGCAGTGGCTCCACTGGCACAAAGCGAGTGGGAAAGGGCAGAGAAGAGGGTTCCTAGTAGCACGTCGACAGGTCCTGATGGCATCCCAATTATGTTGATAAAGACATTGGGCCCAAAATCTAAGAAAGCATTAAGAGAGGCAGTGAGCAGCAGAGGCAGCAGAGTGTGGTAAAGAGGGAGATAGCTTAGGTTTGAAGTTTAGTAAAGAACAATCGGCAGTCATGACTTTTAATGATAATCAGGGCAGCGAGCATAGGATACAGGAGGTTACGCTGGAGGTGGTGGATAAGTACAAATATCTTGGAGTGTGGATAAACAATGGGGCTGAGTACCTAACGGAACATGAAAAATATGTGACGGCTAAAGGTAGCAGAAATGCAGCTGTGATGAAAAATAGGGCACTGTGGAATTACAATAGGTACGAAGTGGTGAGAGGGATTTGGAAAGGGGTGATGGTCCCTAGTTTGACTTTCGGCAATGCGGTCCTGTGCATGAGATCAGAGGTTCGAGCAAGGTTGAAAGTTAAGCAGCGAGGGGTAGGTAGACTGGCTCTGGGAGCACACGGAAATACACCAAATCAGGGGGTACAGGGTGATATGGGATGGACGTCATTCGAGGGCCGGGAAGCCAGCAGCAAGATAGAATGTGAGGAGCGATTGAGAGAAATGGCAGAACAGCGGTGGGCAAGGAGAGTTTTCAGTTATTTTTACATGAAGAATGTTGATACAATATGGAGGAAGCTGACCAGAAAACTGTCAATCAAATATTTGGACTGCAGGAGGGGTGCAAACCAGGAAACAGCGGTTAAGAAAAAGGTTAAGGAAACAGAGAGGGGTCTGTGGAAAACGGGGATGCAGACGAAATCAGCACTGGGAACATACCGAACTTTCAAGCAAGAAATTGCGAAAGAAAATATCTACGATAATTCTACGGGAAGCTCTTTGTTGTTTGAAGCCAGGACGGGAGTATTGCGGACTAAGATGTACCGAGTCAAGTACCAAGGTATAGAAACGTTCTGCTGTGCGTGTGGAGAAGAAAAGAAAACGGCTGAACACCTAATACTTTTCTGTAAAGGGCTTAACCCTACAGTGCAAAGCAACGGGGCTGATTTTTTCAAAGCATTGGGGTTTAGGGACAGTGAAGGCAAAATAGACTTTAAGCGGGTAGAAACAACCAAACAGAGGTTATCTGATTGGTGGATAAAATCAAGGCAGGGGTGAAATTTCACCCACCACAAAGTACAAGATATGTTAATAGTCATGGCTGGGTGGCGTATGCAACCCCCCGATTTAAAGGGCTCAGCCTCATCCATCCATCCATCCATCCAGCGTAAAACGGCAGCGGCGCGCAGAGGCGAAGGGGGAGAAAAAAGAAAGCTGCAGTTGTCAGGAAGCCTGACAAGCATTTAGAGATTTTTGAATGCTATCGCGCTCCACATTTAAAGGCGAAGCTTTAGCGTCCTCCGAATTTTTTCCAAGGAGTACTGAATTCCAAATCTTTCAATTAAGAATTTGTTTAGTATGCCTAACACTAGACTGACTACACATACAACTGCGTGCTACACATACAAAATGAGCTCCTGGAATACAGCAGAACCCCGGTCACACGGGGTTGTGCATATTTCTCACGAGCGTGTGAAAAATTGGAGGACGCTTAAGCTTCGCCTTTAAGAGTGGAACGTGATAGGGTTATCCGGTTCCGTTCGCATCACATTTTTCTGTATGAGTAGGCTTCACTGCAACACACAACGTGGTAAAGCCAGCTTACAGAGACCAAGCCTACACTGATCCCCTTAAAGTCGGCTTCACTTTTAAACACAAGTGCATTGCTGGGAAGACATTTTTACAGGAGCAATTTAAGCCGTCTTGTCTCAAAATGTGAAGGCCATAGGGCCTTTCTTTATTATTTTATTAATTGTTTGCCGTTGCCCCGAGGCACGCGCGTGTCCAAAATTTAGAAAGGCTCGGTTTTCAACATTCCCCTCAATGTTGCCTAGAACCAACGTACAGCGAAACAGCATCAGAATTGGAGGACGCTCAAGCTTCGCCTTTAAGAGTGGAACGCGATAGCATTCAAGGGTACCTGGCTGCTTATCAGGCTTTTTTCTCGGATATTCAAATTACAATCCGACGCTATCACGCCTGTAGGTTGTGGTTAAAGCAGTAGGCACACGGTACGATTCGGCGTCCGATCCGACGTGCAGCGCCACATGCTACGGCATGCGGCATACGGCGACTCGGAGCACACGGGACGTGCATCCGAACGAGCGAGCGGTGCATAAGTTCCGCCCATCTCTTGCGCCCCAGCTTGTACGCTCGGAAGACTTCATAACCTCGTCGATAAACACAAAATAAACAAGTTTGCGCAATGCGGCTTCGCTTTACGCGAACACTGTCACTAAAATTATGTCTTTGCGAACGACAACAACACTTCGCAACGGCGTGATGGCCACTGATGGCTCCGCTGACAGCCAGCAGGCCTACCTCGGTGGATGCCACGGCCGACGGCTCTGGAGATCGAACCCGAGCTCGTCGATGTGCGCTTATTTTTGCCGACACAATTAACCCTGTACATGTAGGTTACCCGCAATTAAACACAATTGGATTACTCCACGCCGTCGAGGGCGGCAAGCATGCAAGCTAAGCGAGCAGCCCATACGGTCGGTGTTGCATTCTGTCGCATCACGGCTCCCGGCCGATCTCATCAGTAGCTGAGTGCTAGTGTACTAGGCGCTGTTTTGCAAAGCAGGCACACGTTCGACATGATTTTACAGAACAGGTAACTATTTCGCATCACAAACGAATTGTAGCACTGCTGTTGCAGCCGGCAAGAAAAAAGAAGCGGCGAGTAATCGGCCCGTCGGCGCCGCCTCTGTGGAGGGAACGTCAGAAAACGTCACATGCCAGCCGCGCTGTCATTGGCTGCGGTCAAACGACGGTGCAGTTGTCGCATGCACCGGATGGTGAAAATATGTCCAGTTTGTCGCACGCCGGGCATCCGATCCGGCGCTTCCGCACGGCAAAGCGCCTCGGTTCCCGCTTCCGTTCCGGCTTCCGTTCCGGCTGCCGTTCCGGCGCGTCGGACGCCGGATCGGACGCCAAATCAAACCGTGTGTCTCCCGCTTAAGTCGTACTTTACAATTTTTCTGGCGGATTTTATTGTACTTTGAGAAATTCAATTTTTGTTCACTAATGTCTTGCGCCACGCGGAGGGCCAGTGTGGTCTGGGTGGTTCGGGATGATGTGGTTCGGCATGATTATTTCCGCCAGACGCCGATGCTTAACGCCGACGCCGGATTATCAGGGACACGGGTCCCTTAACGCTGTCGCGTTAATATGCCTTGACATAGTGCAAGAGCGAAAATAAGCTCGGAGTAGCGCTTCTTTTATTGCGATAGCAATTATATTGACACTCAAAAGCAGATTTCTGCCGTCGGCGTCGCCGTCGCCGTGAGGTTCCGTATGACGTCAATGGAGATGAAATCGTCGCCGCGCGCCGAACGCTGTATGTGCGAGTGAAAGGGCGCGAGGGACGCGCGCTTTCACGGGGAGTGAACGCACGGCGAACAAACGCGCGTTCTGCGCTGTGCTCCCTTAAGGGCTGCAGAAGTAGGCGTCTCTTTCCTCCTCTACAATCACCATATATGTAGAGCAAACGTGCCTTCTTCCGACGCGCGACAGGCCGTGGGGGAGGGGGGGGGAGGGAAGGGAGGCGACGTTTAGCTGCGGCACCAAGTGCTTATTTATATCAGAGGCTCCGGCAACAGTCACCAACGCCGCACGCATTTTGAGCGAACGCGGGCAAAACGCCGATGGCGTCGACAACAGTTCTGCGTGTTGCCGGTGCTGCTGCATGTCCAAGTTTATACAGCTGATAAAGCTGCTATCATTACTCCGTATAGCTCTCTTCAAATTTGCTATCGCAATTGATGCTTCGCCTTTCAGGTGGAACTGCGACAACTTTTTGAAGCTATTGTACAGCGAGTCCATAACTGCGAACGCCTCCGAAGTGTTCCATGGTACTGAGGGTAGCAGATGTATACGTTGCAAGGCATTATCCTGAAATACATTTCTTGCGAGTTAATTTTGCTCGGATAGCATGTGTGTGAAGAGGGCTTACATGGTATCAACATAATCCGACAAATCTTTATCAATAATCGAATAATTAACAAAAATTCATTAATAAAGTTTTTAACTAATTACCTGATGGCTTATATTGCAATTTACAAATTGTAGCCGTGGAGTTCACAAGGCGGACCCACTTGGAACGAATTCTCCGGATGACACCAGTTTCGAGATATTAATTCCCTAACTTTGCGGAGAAATGCATTGGTGTTCCAGTTAGTTTCTTAAGAAAACGTTGCTTTGTGCATTGAAGCACAAAATTAACTGGAACGCCAATGCATTTCTCCGCAAAGTTCGGGAATTAATATCTCGAAACTGGTGTCACCCTGAGAATTATTTCGAAGTTGATCCGCCTTCCCAACTCCATGGCTACAATTTGTAAATTGCAATATAAGCCATCAGGTAATTAGTTAAAAACTTTATTAATGGATTTTTGTTAATTCGTCGATTATGCATTTCAATATTTTGTGCAAGTAATGTCCGCCTCTTCGAGTTGACCAGCTCATTAACTAGAATTCGGCTATCTGCCACAGACAACCTTTAATAAATTTTGAAAGTGTTCGCTGAAACACCCTGTATGTGTCAACCTGAAACCGTGCAATACAATATGCATTGTCACTAAGAGAAACGTTTAAATTTAATTTTTCTCTTTCGTTTCTATTTAGCCTAAAATATTACTCCTTTTTTTTTTCAGCACACATCTAGTACATCAACTACAGATTCGTACATATCAGCACTGTTCCATGACAACTGTGACTCTTCTCTAAGCAATTCATTGCTGCAGCATTACACGGCTGGCATTAAGAATTTGACTCGCAGAATTACAGACATGTCACTGCAAATGAAGCAAGATAGGTTTGAGTAAAGTATATTCTAGGCACTGTAGTTTGAGGAATTGCACGTCAATGATATGGTTGCGTCTGATACACACCGCAACAGCGCTCAAGCGGCACTTCACAGGGAGGAAATGTTTGCGAACGGTTCCGATATATTTCCATTCTAAATGTACTATTAGGCCTCCATTATCGGTTAAAACGACTCGGTCGCAGCCCAAAACGCTATCCCAACCCAAAGCTAAGGGGATCGACACACCGTCAACGCTTCACTCGATCACCTCAAGTGGTGATTGAGCCAGGTTAGCGTTCAGCCTGTAGCTGCTAACATGAGCATTGTGCGAACGCACACAAAAACCACACTAGCATTCCTGTAGAGCTTCTATGTGCACCCAACGATCTGAGCGGAAGAGAGAGTAAACGTCAAGTCAACATCATGTAATATTTCACTAGGAACTGAATAACACCGACCGGTTGCCGTCGTGCCATCTCTTGCATCATCTGGGTGTCACACCTGCAACGCCACTTGCGGAACTTATCATAACGTTAGCGTTGTGGGACGCCTGGTGCCTGCCGGGGCACTGGTACTTTGCCCAGCAGCAGTTGCCTTGCGTGCTACATAAGGCCAACGTGTCACACCAGTGTGTAGTTAAAACACTGTCCGAGGATGTTTCGCTACAACTCTAAATTTTTCTATCTCACTGCTACGCTGTTCGGGTGAAATAGCGAATTTAAAAAAAAACTTCCTCGACATCTGCCTCGACGTCTGCCTTTCTCTCTATCTGCCTTTCGCTACAGAATCCAGAACAGTGGTAAAGGAAGACCTCGATACTCGTATCACATCTGCAGAGAGCGAACATAGGTCCTGCAGATAGGTTAGTCACCCATTCCAACGTGATAGCCATTCAAATGTTGCAGTACTATGAGTCAGTGAAGGGAACTCCAACCCGCACCTAATAAAGCACTGTTGCGTGACATCACTTTGTTGCTTACGCAGCCTTGATCCATGACTTCGTGCGTGAGTGCCAAATCTCTCACGATGTGAGACCCGAAATTTAAACAAATGCGAAAGGAATTGAGAAAGCGGCCCGAGCTAGCAGATTTATGTTTGCGCACACAATAGTGCCGAGCTAAGCGTTTTCAGAGATAGTTATATACGTTATAATTTTTCGTAGTACAATTATGGAAGCGTGCAAGTTTTTTGCTACGTATGTATATACTTCAGCTAGCCTCAGTAATTTAATAAATTATGTCCTAATTCACTGCCCAGAAACCAGCATTGCAAATTGACATTTGCACAGTTTCAATCCAAGTTTCCGTTACCTGAGGCGTGCTATCCTTGCTTCTTTCACGTTCGTTTGAATAGCGTCGTCTCGCATTGCCGCTTCAGCATTCCAAGAGAATCACCTCTTCTCTTCGGCATAGTTTGACCCTATATTGTGATGTCTTATTTTTACGGCATGGATGATCTGGCCCTCCGCTTCTGGTTAATAATCTCATTGCGTCTGCTTCTCGTAGACAAACCTCGAGACCTTCACGTTTAGGGTGTCGGGCGGCAGCATTCTCCGCTTACTCTGCCGTGCGTTCCTGTTCTATCTGCAGAGCTAGTGGCACTGCCATTCAAACTCGCATTGAGGTTCTAATGCACTACCTAACTTCCTTACATTCATTTTGCGAAGACGCTCCTATTCCCAAACGTTGCGCTTTTCATTTTGTCAGCATTGTGGACCTAACGAAGCAACAATCAAAATCTCAAAGCACTCTTATCTCGGTTGCCGCGGCGCCCCTGAAGCTAACTCATCAGGCCACAGCTCCGCCACGCAATCTTTGTTTGTGATGAGGTCTATATCTTGCCATCATCATCATCATCATCATCATCATCAGCCTATATTTATGTCCACTGCAGGACGAAGACCTCTCCCTGTGATCTCCAGTTAGCCCTGTCTTGCGTTAGCTGATTCTAACTTGCGCCTGAAAACTCCCTAACTTCATCAGCCCGACCCCCCCCCCCCCCCCAACCCCCCATTAGTTTTCTGACGTTCTCGACTGCGCTTTCCTTCTCTTGGTATCCATTCTGTAACTCTAATGGTCCACCTGTTATCCATCCTACGCATTACATGGCCTGCCCAGCTCCATTTTTGCCTCTTAATGTCAACTAGAATATCGGCTATCCCCGTTTACTCTCTGATCCGCACTGCTTTCTTCCTGTCTATTAACGTTAGGCCTAACATTTTTCAACATATTTCTAGCTTAAGGAGTACTGAGGCCTTGTGGCGTATGGAGAAGTTCATATTCATGAAAATGCGGGAACATAATCTCACTTCATAATTTGCGTAAACTCAACACCCCCCGGCAACTCTCCACATTGATCTTTTATTCAGTGCTCATTGTTTGCATATACCCACAACAACCTGGCGGCGTGACCCTAAAGCGAGATTTGCGTCATTTGTGACCTTGGACTCACTACGCCTTCCATGTGGAGAGAATCTCTACGCTGTTTCGACTGCTTTTTCCGGCTGCAGCTGCGTCGCGCGGCCGGCGTGCAACATACGGCGCGCGGTCGCGCTGCCGTATGTTGAACGCGATCTGCGTTTGGGGCACAGACTAGGTGCGTCGGCGGCTCGCAGATTTGTGCGTACTTTGTGTTCTCGGCGCTCAGTTTACGTTGAAGCGATAGACAACAGCACGAAGGTCACTTCGCTCGCTGCTGCAGCCGCGTTTCCTCACGCCAGCGTTTTGACAGCGAGTGTCCGCAGTGATTGAGTGTTATGTGTTCATGTTTGCTGTGCGCACTCACGCTATGCTTTTTAATTTACTGAGCAAGCGAATGTTTACAAGTCGATAGGGGCGATAAATGTACTATCCTTACTTCGTATGGCTCTCTTCTAATTTTCTATCGCAATCGATGCTTCGCAGTTCAGGCGAAATTGTGCCTTTACTTTTTCTTCTCTTTTTAAAAAATCTTCAATAACACCCCTTTTTAAGCCTTATTTTACACTAGCCCTCCCCCCTTCTCCGAACTATTAGCCATTAGAAAACGGGAACTCTGGGCAGAAGTCCCGGTTGACGTATAGTTTCACCTGCGCGTCACGCGGTTGAAAGTATTTGACGGAATTTCAGTTAATATCTCTAGGTGAAGTGCCGAGGGGCGAAGTTGCACTGCAACACGAAAATAACAGAGTAAAAGAAGTAGAAACTTTCCTAAGAGTGCAGTTTTTCCCTCCATTTTTGTCTTCATTTCTAGTGATCTGTGTGCCGCTGCAGACTTGACACAACCCAGGCACTTTTTATTTAACAAAACCGGGAAATTGTTGTGTCATTCATTTTGCCGTTCCTTCATTAAAGTGTTGCTTGATCGACAATTTTGCACGGAATGCGCCAGTCTTGTCCGATCACAGCGACTGGGTAGCATCCGTCTCGATAAACAGCAGTTAGGGAGAACACCCGAAGACGACGAACTTGGAGGTTTCCACCTTTGCAGCGGATTATTTCCACTCTCCGTCTGGAGATATAAGATGTGGTCAGCAGAGTGTCAAGAAGATAATTCTCAGCTTGGAGAGTACATCTTAACAAAGGCTCTTGCATTTCAAAAGATTAGAAGACGTGAACTAGAAAAGAAATCATGAATAATCGATGACAACCATCTCATAAATCATGCACTGGAGATTTCGAAAGAAATATAGCCAGTATCTATATGTGCACTGCGAGGCAGACGCATACTAAACTTTTCTTGTCAGATAACCGCAAGACCGCCCAGAAGAAGATGTGGCATCATAAGTACATAACGATGATAGCGGTGAAGTGTAAACACAGCGTTGATACAAACATCTTCGTCCTCCAATCTGAAAGGCAGCTAATCGGCTCGCTAGTCAACTATTATGTGAGCGACGATTCAGAGAGTTTAGGTGGCACACGTGGACAAACTTCCGTACGTTCTTATGCATACGATAAGCCAACGACAAGATGGGTCCCAACAATGAGATTGTTCCCGGTCCATGTTTCTCTACAACCGTGTCAGGACCAATGTTACGATGGCGAAACTACTAAGAAATGCCATGGCCTCGAATGACAGTCAGAATTGTCTCGTCTGCGTGGAACAATATCATACACTGTCACACAACCTCGTGAACGAGGCGACAACGCCGGGCCAAATTCCAAAGCCGACTTATCAGCTTCCGAAAATTACCCCACGACAGCAAGGACAATTAATAAGGGGCCCTCTGGTGCGCCAGCGAACGCCGGTTGTGGTCCAAAGACCGAGTCAGAGCCCAGAGTTGTCAAAACTCAACAAAATATATTCTTCAAACAAGGCAGTATTACACGGCGCATGTACACTTCGGCTAGGCACATCCCAATGCAATTCGGATGGGTGTTAACAAAACACTGCAAAATAATTAACGACAACCACTAAGAGTCCAACACGTACAGTACAGAATGAATGGAACACAAAGTGTCCACTCGTATTCGCCCGTGCTGCTCTTGAGCCGGATGATCTCGGCGAAGCTCGAGACAAATCTCGAAGAAGGAACTTCCGTAAATGCAGATCCTCGAAGCACTCGTCGATTAGCTTGTCGGGAAATCCCCTTCTTCCGCAGACGGTGAGTCTTCACACCACATCTATTCACCGGCGCGGTCTGACCCCCCTACTGACTTACGTACGGCGCTTTTATTGCTTTCGCCGGCGTTTCTCGAACTTTCTGACGGAGTAGTGCTCCCATGGCATGAGCAAAGCCTGGGAATCTTCTAGACACTTCTCGGGTTTTCGACCGTGGCCTCCGAAGACTTCGAGTAGTGTGGTGACTCATCCGTTGGCGCACGCTCGGGCTGTCGTACGACCTCTCTCTTTTGCTCGTGTCTGAGCCTGAGAGGGTGTTTCGCGCGCGCCCTTTCTCTCTCTCCTCTCTCTCGATACCGTAGCCTTCGCGTATCGTGTCGAAGCTTCTAGTGTCCATTGACCGCGTCGTCTGTCTGTGGCGTATGCACTCTCTCCCTCTGTCGAAGCTGCCGCGGGGGCGACTTGCTCCTTTGCTGGCTTATGTGACACGTGGCGCGCGCTTTGATTTAGCGCACTTTTGTGACACATCCTTTTTCGTCCCAGCGCAGCTTTTGGTGCGCAAATTGTATTTATTGATGCATTCCGCAGACTTCCAGATGCCACAAAATTTCGTCATGGCCTGAGAAGGCGTAATGTGGCCCCCTTTTAATTTGTTTTTCAAGGGAAGTGATTGGTGTGGCATACTTTGACTGTTTTACTTCACCTCGACAGTGAAGCACCCGTGTTATCACCGAGGGGGGGGGGGGGGGGGGGGGATTTTTGAGATTGGTTCTCGATACCGATGAATGAAGGCTTAGCCTATGGCCACAAGTAACACAGTGAGCCCGCGAAGTCAGTGCAACGGAACGGTGGGACTATCTGTCACCGTACGGCAAGAAAATTAAAGAAAGCATGGCAAAACACGTCGCGTGGTAACAGATGGCGCTACCGTTTCGTTGGAAATAAATTATCTTTTTACCCGACACGTACCTTCCACTGTCTTGTATTGGCGTTGCTTCATAAAGCATAAGCGAGCATATATGTTCTCCTCGTTTGCGTATGAATTCTAAGATGTGTCAAATAAATTTTTTTAACATTTCATCAGTGCTTAACGCAATCTACATGAGTGAGAATCTCGTTGCTTAACATTACGCTCCAGTGACCTGTGTTAAAACGCTGCACGCCTCCGTCACGAGTGATGAATGCACCGACGGGAAATAATTCAATGAAGCGCTCTGTATGCGGCACTGCTGCAGAAAGCATATGGCTAAATATTGAGTAGGACTTCCCAAATGAGCAATGAAAGCTGGGACCGGGCTAGTGGCTCAATCTATTCAAATATATGGCCCCACGCTAATGCGCATTTTATTGACATATTTCTCGCAAACCTATTTGTGGCTACTAATACTGTTTTTATGGTGCTCAGTGCCCGCAGCTTCTTCGGCTAATCGACTTTGGTTGAGAAATGAAACCGTCCTGATGTTTTTTTTTCTTTTATCTCAGTGGCGTCCTTGTTGACGAGAGCAACAGGAAGGCAGTTTTTCCCACAGGAAACAAACTCGCCTGGTAGAGACACCGTGTTTGACGCTGCCGTACATAGCGAGGAAGAAAACATCGCAGTGGAAGGGGGATGCCCGTGTACAAGGTAAACGCGGTTGTACCTAGATGCGCACATAACGCCAGAGTCTTTGAAAAACACGACAGGAAGTATATCCCATTCAGTGCAGCCGGGGCGAACACAATTACGTTGAAGTGACAGTGAAGAGCCAGACAACGTCAAAAAGCACCACACAGTATCGCCCAGTACTTGTAGAAATTACCGATACATGAAGGCGTGTCCTTCGGCGAGTGATAACTCAGTACAAGTTGCTTGCCGGAGAACAATTGCTGGCTGGAAAAAGGCAAACAATGAAGGAGCGTCAATATAAGCATGAAAACCACGTCGAATAATGCTCAGTGAAAACATCGCTCACTTTCTGAGCTTGACACGTTCGAGTTCTCTTGGGGATGGTGTGGGATGCTGGAAGTCCTTGTTCGATAAGACCGGAGAGAAACGCCATGCAATCGTGCCGTGAAACAATGGAGCGTGAAAAATTGGCGACTTCAGTGGCAGGCAAGTGTTTCTCGATGCGAAACGCGGCTATTAGAACGGCTATTAGAATAGATGCTACACGGCTATTAGAATAGATGCTGGTGAACTGAAATGGCATGGATTAAATAGGCTGCACCAGATGTGCGGGAACGAACACCAAACATTTATTGATGGCAGAACTCATAAACATAGTTAGCGACACTAGTGAAGAAGCAATGACAAAAGAAGCGGCACAGAGACTCAACCAGAGTATTTGAAATTTATTTAAGTATTTGAAAGTATTTGAAATTTGGTTTGATTTTTTATTTATTGGTCACTTATATGATTATAATTATTTCTGTTGACTGTTATTTTTATGTAATCTATATTTCATTTTATTTTATTATTTTCATGTAACCCATCTTTTATGCATGTAAAAGTTCAAACATTATATTCATGTTTTATTACTGGCGCCTGGGTGCTTTGATTTTGCGTACTTATTGCATGGGCCCGAACTAGCAAATTGCTAAGGGCCCAGATGCTTTTGTCACCCGCTTTTGTATGCATCTCTCGCAAAATAAATTAAATTGAATTGAATCTACCGAGGGTAGCCAGTTTTTGTAAGCCTGTTGATCTGATCTCAACGCTTACCTGTATCCGTATGCGCAGGTCCGGCACAACGCCGACCGTACACAAAGCTAAGCAATTCTACGCTTAACAGTCTTTGAATGCCCTTAGTCATACAGTAGAAGCGCCTTTCTGTCAAAAGGCAGGTTCGCGCAGAAAGCATGCCGTCGAAGCTGAAAATCAGCGCCGACCAGGAGAACACTCCCGCAAAGTAAAAGGGAATGGAAGACGAAATGTGTGCCTTATGTGCACAGAGTGTGCCATAACCTTACATAGGTGGCAAGTAGATATGATATTCTCGTAGATTTTTCACCTCCCGAGAAATAAGCATAGTTGCGCCTACGAACCACTCGCGATAAGCAGCGAGGGTACCAGAAGAGCCATGAAAAACGTTGGCGTTCACTCTGTCTTTCTTCTTTCCTCTGCTTCATATTCTTCTTCTTGGCGGCAGGAAAAAATATGTACAGTAAGCCTGAGCACCAACTCGCCCAAGTACAAGTTCCTTTGCCTTATGCGCTTGGTTGTAGCTTCGTCCCTACAGACAACTGGTTGAAAATTAAGACTTTGGTGAAACTTCCTCCACCTTAAATAGTTCGGCAAAAGTGGTTTGTCATATTGGCTAATACTTCTGCCTCACTGTGGAATCTGCTAGCCTCCAGGTTGGTGGACCAACCACTCAGGAAATGCGTTGGTGCCGAATTGAATCCCCGGACAAGGACGGTTTTTTTTTTTTTTTTTTCACCTGCGAAGCTTCCTTTCTCACCAACCGGTGTGGGTATTCTTTATAGTTTTGTGCGGCAGTCTGGTTTATGACAAATTTGCCTTTATAGCTATTATGCTTAAGCACACTTTACCACTGCACGGGCGCTATAACGTAAAATGATTCCAAACTGTTTTGATTCCAATTTCTGCAATCAGCCTCCACCATTGGTCAAAACATTTTCGGGCCACTCCCAGCTTCGCCTGTCTGTCACGCGACGTCCCGAAAGCCGCGATAGCTCCCCATCTGATATAACGTGTACACACTGATTATGCATGATTAAGCCACACAAAAGAAAAATAATCATTCCTGATTCGACGCCTTTTCACCATTAGCCCTTTGCTATTGGTGCAATGTTTTCTGGCTACGCTCACATCGCCTGTCTGTCACGCGACTTCACAAAACCGCGAAAACTCACCACGTCAAAGTGACGTATGCGGGAAAGAAAATGCATTACTATGCCGAACAAAGCTGGAAATTTTTCTGAATAGCCACAGACTGCTCCGTTCCGAAAGGAATAGAAGATGGCTGCCCGCCGATCGCTCAGGCCCTCGCTACTCACACGTGCCGGTGAGCATGAATTTATTTGCGCATGATAAACCTTCTTGCGTGGCATAAAAACATTATCGAGCCTTTTCGGCATGCATACGACATCACTCTGCCAACTCTTCCTTGCTGAGGATCCGTTTTAGCGGCATTCTTATCCTTCCGTTGCACGCCGCCATGATTTTCGACTAGCCACCGCAAGCTAAGTAAGGCGAAGCGGGCCAATCGGAGAAGCCGGCAACACCCTCTTCATGCGGTTATCTATTTTCACTGTGCTGGCTCGGCCCCATCGAAACCCTCTCCACTAGATCGTGCTCCTCGCCTCCACTCAGCCAATTAGATAAAAAAAACGCTGAGTGTAGAAAATGTTCTTGGTTTTGAAATCGAACAAAGGTGACCTCCTATAAAAGAGGAGAGTGTTTGATCGGGTTGTTCAGACAAAGCGGCGGGTCACCGCCCGATGCTTGCGTCGGTGGTTACGTAAATTTGACGTCAGGAAATTGGATTCGAAACAGTTTGGAATCATTTTACGTAATAGCGCCCCAGATAACAAATAAAGACTTCCTTGAATCACATTTTCACAACTGTGTAATATTTGTATACTCTTAAAAAGAGTAGCCCGGCCACCCTCTCTGCCGAGGATTTACGATCAGACCAGCTTCCCCTTGGCTGCAAAGGCGCCCCGCAAGGTTCAGTTATCTCTCCCATGCTTTTTAACTGAGTCATGATTGGCCTTCCCCATCAACTACAACGAGTCTACAATATCAACCATACCATCTACGCCGACGACATCACCATCTGGGCGTACCGAGGCAGTGATGGTCAAGTGGAGTCAGCCCTCCAAACGGCGATTGACCCGGTTGAAGCCTATCTCCAAGGAACCGGACTTCGCTGTTCACCGGCTAAATCGGAGCTTCTTCTCTACAAGCCCATTCAGCGAGGACGCCCTCCCAAACACCAATCTGATCACCCACCCTGTGACGCAATCACCCTATGCCTTCAAGATGGCAGTCCTATACCACACGTCTCTAGTATCCGGGTCCTCGGTCTCGTCATCTCTGCCAACGGTTCCAATGCCTTGGCTCTCAACAAGATCTGCGCCCGATCTCAAAACACCCTACGCCTTCTTAAACGTATATCCAACCGGACGAGGGGGACTCAAAGAAGAAAGCCTTCTCCGCCTCGTGCACTCCTTTGTCATAGGCAACATTTCCTACGTTGCTGCGTACCTCAACTGGTACCGGGCTGAGCAAAACAAGCTCGCCACCCTCATATATACGAGGGTCTACAAGCAAGCACTTGGCCTCCCGCATTTACCCAGCACTGAGCTCTTCAACCAACTAGGAGTTCACAACACCCTTGACGAATTCAGTGAAGCACAGCAATGCTTTCAGCTTGAACGGCTCACCCTTACTGAAACGGGACGCTTTATTCTATCCACGCTTGGCTTCACTTACCATCAGCAACAGGGCCCCAAACAATCGATCCCGACTGACATTCGTAGCTGGATCCCCACAGACCCTATCCCTAGAAACATGCACCCTGAATTAACAGGGCCCGGCGCCAAGCTCGGGCCGGAGCTATCATAAAAGCCCTTGCTCATGTACCTGGCGTCACATTTGTTGATGCAGCCCAATATTCCCATGGCACACGATTTGTGGCCGTCGCCACACGCGATGGACTCCTACACCACGCCTCCAGCGTCACTACCCCCACTGCCGAGACGGCTGAAGAAGTGGCCATCGCCCTGGCCACTCAAGATCCCACCTGTCACACCATCGTGTGTGACTCTCGCTCAGTCGACACTAACTTCAGAAAAGGCCGTATTTCTCCTCAAGCTCTTCGCATCCTCTGCCAGGCACCTCACTCTAAAGACACCACGATCTCCCTGAGGTGGATACCGGCCCATGCGAGCCCTGTCCACCCAAACCTCCCCAACCTCAACGAGGTCACCCACTCCATTGCGCGAGGACTAGTCAACCGCGCCGGAGACACTGGAGACTAGTTGGACACCAGGGACAATCTGACTACTTATAACGATCTCGTTAAGGCATTTACCTTAGTCGTCGAGCCTTCCCCCCACCTCACCCCAAGTTCAGCCGGGCGCAGGCTACCACCCTGCGTCTGCCTACAAACAAATACGTACCCTTCACCCGCCCGCCTACACCCTATATTCCCTGAAGTTTGCAGTACCCCCAACTGCCGGTGCTTTGGCACTCACCCACACTTCCGCATATGCTGTGGGATTGCCCAGCACAGTACACACACATTAACACCACGACCTTCTCGTCGAGGTTGCGTGAGGCTCTGCGGAGCTCCACCCTCGACGACCAAACCTGGGCGACACAGCACGCCCGTGAGGCGGCGGCGAGGCAAGCCCTCGACGTCCCCTCATGGGAGGCGTAGGCCCGGCCATCATAAAGTGCTGGTTCTACAGGAAAATTTTATTCCTCCTCCTGTCAGCAATTTTCGCATTGAACAGCATTCTGTTTTCTTTTTAATTAAAATTTGGCCCAGGCTATGTTTGTCACAGTATTGACACGCCGGAAGCAAGGGGTACCAGTTAGCAATTTAAGTCGGCACTTACGATTACACCCAAAACTCGGAGAGACTTCTGGTTAAGCTGTTTTGATGGGCCCTTATTAGAATTTGACGTCAGGAGTTTGGAATCAAGACAGTTCGGAATCATTTTACGTTATAGCGCCCCAGATAACAAATAAATACTTCCTTGAATCGCATTTTGACAACTGTTCCATATTTGCTACACTTAAATAGAGTAGCCTCTGTCGTCTATTTTCGCATGAAACGGCATTCTGTTAGTTAATTAAAATTTGAACCCAGCCTATGTTTGTCACAGTATTGACACGCCTGTTCCAGAATGTCAGAGTTACATATTTTGAGCCGTCTTTCACATCACTTTATTTGCTGCACCATTTCGTTTTATTTTGTGTTCGTAATAACGATAATTTTCCAACCTATTGAAAACTGATTTCTTTATTCAATCTTACTTCGTCTAATACAAGCCTACAAAAGGAAAGCGGCATCTATAATTATTTATTCTGTTTCGTTCTACAGTCGTCACCGTAAATAATGTGCATATAATCATCACTACAAAGTACCCTAAAAAGTCGTTCACAAATATGGTATATGGTGTGGCTACCTCGTCTCGGAAGTCCTTGTTGTCGCACATGGACCTCAGCAGTGGATCCTCCCTGTGAAAAAGAGAAATAACTCTTGTATTTGTGTAGAAATAATCTTGTATTTCTGAACTTATTTGCTTCATTGACGACAATTAAAGAACATGTTTACCACTAAAGAGTAACACAGCAATGAACAATGACAATGCCACGCGTTCGTGTTCTCTTACATGCTGCTTTGGTCGTCGTGTTCCTCGTTATGCTGCTTACTGTATTTCGTCTATCTAGCGCTAAATACGTCCTTCAGACCAGAAGCGTTAGATTAGAGCACTGCAAGGGCTCCGGCTTACCCGAAAGACCGAGCCCGGCGTGGCCCACGGGCCGGGCTGGGCCGGGTAGGGCAGTTTTTTCACGGGCTCGGGCCGGGCTCGGGCACGGCGTGTGTTTTTTGACCCGGGCCCGGGCCAGGCTCGGGTATTTTGACGAGGGCCTGGGCCGGGCTCGGACTTTCTGGTGGTGTACACGTAACGTGCAGCGAGTTATCCTCGCGCGTCTCGACTCTGAAAAACCTGTTGCCCCGGCGCAGCTGGAAGCAAGCAGGGCTACTTCTGTGCACTTTCCTTTTCTTCTTCCGTCGTATTTTGCGCTGTTTGAACCGAATGTAAAAGTCCAGAAGGACTGAAGTCGCCTCAAACCAAAGGATGCCATTGTATTCCTTACCTATATCAATGTAATTAATGCTTTCCGCGCGATGCAAGCGCGTTCGCGACTTGCTGATTCTTCAAAGGCGAGTTGGTAAAACGATGACTGGCAAGATACGATAGTTCGTCACGCGGCTGAAATATGGCACTGCGTGCATCCATGATTGCACGCATGTTCTCAACCGGCCGTCTAGCAGCAGCGCATTACGCTACACCATGGAGGAGCGCAAAGCTTTCTTTCTCCATTTACTCCATCCATGCGCTGCGCTCACGACAGGTCATGGCTGCGCTTCGGCTATAGTGTACTAGAATGCGGTTGAGCGGGACGGGCGGCTGGGGCGGCGCATGCTTTGCAGCGAAGCGTCCGACGTGGAAAAAATACTGTGGCGGCGCTGCGATAAATGCGGATTGAGCCGCATCAAGGTCGTACCGTTGGAAACTGCTGGCGGCAGGCCTACGCAAGGAAGCGTATTGGGACCGCGTCTGTTTAATGTTTACATAAATAGCATAATTAACATTGATTTGACAGTAAAGTTTGTTATATATGCAGATGATTGCACCGCGCTTCTTTCTGGTCCTGACGCGACCTAACTGGCTGTTGAATGTAATAATATACTTGACCAAATTATTGGCTGGTCTTCCTCAAACTCGCTTAAAATTAATCCTTCAAAAACAGAAGTTATGTTTTTTTCGAGCCAGAAATAAGGCTATTAGGCTAGAGCACGTCATTAGATGTCTTAATAATGACATTGAAATAGTTGAGGAACACACTATTTTCGGCATTACACTATCTTCGATCTTACATGGGATTCACACATTTTAAACCTTAGTCAAAATCTTGCGTCTGTCAGTGGTGCGATGTCACGTTGTCGTGCGCTTCCTTTAAATATTAAAATTGAGATATATTATGCATTGTTTGCTTCTCGAATTAATTATTGTAGTTTGGTCTGGCTAACAACAACTAAAACGAACATAACAAAAAGTTGTAATATTGCAAAAACAAAGTTATACGACAGATTGCCAGCCTTAAATATTGTGAATGTAGTCTGAGCGGTTTTCAAATCTTCAACATAATTCGCATGAAGAACATGTATGATTATCGTGCTCTGGCGTCTTTTTATCATTCAAATGAAATATTTAGGCAGTTCTTAGAAACAACGGCGAGCTTACATGTACACAGGCCTGTGTTAAACACACGCAGCACCGACACGTGGTTTCTGCCACGTTTTCGCACATGTTACGTACAAGCTTCAAATGCTACAATACAGTCTTCCTTTACTGCTGAACAAATACAAAGAAACGAAATACATGTCGAAATCCCAGTTGCGAGCATTTTTTGTAAATGTGTTGTAATAAATGTATTGTTGTATCAATTTTTTGAATGAAATACTCATATTTCTATCTATTTTCTTGTGTATTGATGACACACTTCTTTTATTTTGACCCTACAGTATTTCTTTTATTTTCTGGCTTTGTTTATCAATATAGACGGATGCTTACATGTCCACTTCATGCATTATTGCTAAGTATCTTGTTTTTGCCTTTTCGTTGTATCTGCCTTGTAACGGCTAGCTGGACCTCTGTCAAGCCGTCTACACAGCTTTTAGTCCAGGTAGCCATCCAGTACTATCTGGTGAATAAACTGAATGAATGAATACTGCTCGGTAGGGTCATTCGTACTATTTCGCGCGCTGGTATTTGCATACAGACGGCTCAAATGGTGTTCATAATTGCATTTGACATGTATTTATGCCTTAAGAATAAATTAATTTCATTCTGTCCTTTATTTTTATGTTTTTTAATGCCGCTCGGGGATCTTTTTCGGTCTCGGGCCGGGTTCGGGCCACTTTCAAGCCTGGCTCGGGTCGGGCTCGGGCCTAAGGTAAAGGGGTGGTGGGCCGGGCCGGGCGGGTAACGTAGATTATTTCCGGGCCCGGGTCGGACTCTGGTCTCGTCATAAAGCTTTCGGTTGGGCTCGGGCGGGCAGCCCAACGTTCGCACTTCAGATTTCGCTGATCGACGCATAAGCTCATCACTATCGTTCTGCCCGAGTCTAACTTGTTTTTGTCGGCACAGGTTCGACCAATGAAGAGTTGTAGTTCTGCGACTGACCATTCTGCCAGGACCTAATTCTTCGGGGTCACGACAGCGTGACAATATTTTATGAGTTACACCCCATGTTCTTTGCCTGCTCAGTGTATATGAAGATGATGTAAGCTGTGTTCGGTGAGCAGTCGTACTTTAGGCGCCGCTTCCTACTTACCTTGCCACGGAAATATCATAATGCCACATTGTCCAGGGTAACTGTACAACCAAAGTTTTTTTGTGATGTTCCCAAGCCCTGAAGAGAAAAAACGAGCGAGAATAAGTTACCTCGATGGCACGCCGCAGTCACATTGAAAGGAAGAAGAGGAATATTACAGATAGCATTCGCTTTTCGTTTTGACTTTTCATGTATACTTGTTATAGAGAATTAGAAACAGCCGCAGTGGAACGATAAATACATAATAAATACATAATTGGTAGCATAAAGTCTAGAGGGCTAAATATTTACTTTCCTTCCCGTGTGAATTGCCCTTTTGTTTGCGCTAATTTTCCTTGTCCTATCGATGCTTTAGAACGGGATAATGAAATAGATTTTAATGCAATTAGCATTATTTGCCTAGTTCAGGCGTTTTGTGCCTATCTATCTATCTATTAGACAGACAGACAGACAGAACAGACAGACAGACAGACAGACAGACAGACAGACCAGACAGACAGACAGACCGAACATCCGTCAGTACGTCCGTCCGTCCGTCCGTCCGTCCGTCCGTCCGTCCGTTCCGGCCGTCCGTCGTCCGTCTCCGTCCGTCCGGCCGTCCGTCCGGCCGTCCGTCCGTCCGTCGTCCGTCCGTCCGTCCGTCCGGCCGTTCCGTCCGTCCGTCCGTCGTCCTTCCGTCCGTCCGCTTCTGTCTGTCTGTCTGTCTGTCTGTCCTGTCTGTCGGTCGTCTGTCTGCTTCTGGCTGTCCGTCCTGTCTGGCTGGCTGTCGGTCTGTCTGTCTGTCTGTCTGTCTGTCTGTCTGTCTGTCTGTCTGTCTGTGCTGTCTGTCTGTCTGTCTGTCTGTCTGTCTGTCTGTCTGTCTGTCTGTCTGTCTGTCTGTCTGTCTGTCTGTCTGTCTGTCTGTCTGTCTGTCTGTCTGTCTGTCTGTCTGTCTGTCTGTCTGTCTGTCTGTCTGTCTGTCTGTCTGTCTGTCTGTCTGTCTGTCTGTCTGTCTGTCTGTCTGTCTGTCTGTCTGTCTGTCTGTCTGTCTGTCTGTCTGTCTGTCTGTCTGTCTGTCTGTCTGTCTGTCTGTCTGTCTGTCTGTCTGTCTGTCTGTCTGTCTGTCTGTCTGTCTGTCTGTCTGTCTGTCTGTCTGTCTGTCTGTCTGTCTGTCTGTCTGTCTGTCTGTCTTCTGTCTGTCTGTCTGTCTGTCTGTCTGTCTGTCTGTCTGTCTGTCTGTCTGTCTGTCTGTCTGTCTGTCTGTCTGTCTGTCTGTCTGTCTGTCTGTCTGTCTGTCTGTCTGTCTGTCTGTCTGTCTGTCTGTCTGTCTGTCTGTCTGTCTGTCTGTCTGTCTGTCTGTCTGTCTGCTGTCTGTCTGTCGTCTTCTGTCTGTCTGTCTGTCTGTTTTCCCGCAAATCTGGGTCTGCGCAGTACATGGTAGAAGGCAGCGTCAGGCTTGCTGCGCACAGGAAACAGGGTTCCAAATCACACTCGGAAACAACTTGGGTCATTGCGTATAGCGCACTCTGCACTTACGTCCCGATCACCAAAAAAAACTTCTGTGACACCGACATGGGTCACTGGGTATACGCGTCTGGGTATTGCGCGTTAGCTTTCTCGCTACCGAGTTTCGGGGATGGAAAGGAGGGAGGCGGTGGACGGGACAGTCGCTCACTAGCTCGTTCGTTCGCGAGAAAGTGTTGTTACTCGTAAAATCCGTCGATGCTACAAGTTTAATATACGTACACCGCAGACGCTTCGAAGGGATGGCATATGGCGGCGAGAGGTCACGTGACATACCATGGCGATGGCGGCGCACGGGCAACAAATGTCATAGGCACAAATTTGTTCAAGTGACTCTAAGTGAGAAGGAGAGAACAGTAGAAGTAGTGGAGTGGGAGATAAGCCTGGCTTTATTTTCACCAGCCGATTTAGATCAACGTAGACTTTGAATCCTATAGTCAACCTTCAAGAGAACCAACCAGCGCTGTTATTTTCTTAAACATGAATTCCCACCAATTCGCCCAAGTTTATCTTCTAGTACTTCAAAAGTAGTTTTCTACATGGTGGTACAGACCAAGTATATTGCGGCACTATTAAAATATCGCGCCCTTTCTTTGTTTTCGCACTATTTAAACAGATAGCAGCAGCTCTTTCAGTGCGAAGGGCGAGCAATGTGAATTCTTGGCGGCACAAGGTTCTGCTCTGCGCTAATCGTCGAATGTCCCAGTGTGAATGAGTCACGGGTTAGGAAAAAGTCGCTGCAGTTAGCCTGATCTATGAATATCGTCTTGGACCGATTTCTATGCATTGAAATGATAAAATTTTTGGGGTCACAGGCAACCGGAGAGATAGGTAAACGGCTTAGGACCCGCGGTCACCTACTTACTTCTTTAAATGGCTGCACTGCTGTAATTCTTGAGCTTTGACATAAGCGCGAATTTCGAAGCTCGTATTAGCCACGTTTATAGGAGCACTAGAACGAGGTTTCCGACGACAAAATTGTTTACGTCAAATGAAGGAGCAAACGCTCTCTACGCTGGAATACTTACTACCTAAATTTTAACCACAATACTTGTTACTACGAACCAGTTGACGTTTTGTTACCCAGGAGGTGGAGTCGTCGTGACATCGTAACACATCGGCTCACTCCGCCGCTGCGATCACAAGGCTGTCACAAATGACCCCTGCCAAAAAGAACGAGAAAAAAAAACGCGCGCAGTACTACGGTTCACTTCTTCATGAGCAACGTACTAACGCCTACCATTATTGCTCCCCACTAGAGCCAGTTTTGATGCGCGTAATTTGTCACGAAACCAATTCGGTGATCACATCATTCAATTTTGCCTTCGAATTCGACACTAAGCACCGAACTAGTTTTTCATTTTCAGTGTTTTCTTTTGCCACTTCGGGTCAACATTTTAGTGTTGCCTTAAAGCTTTAAGTCATGAATGAATTTTTCATTGATTTTAGTTGCACTCTCGATGGCCGCACTAAAAAAAGTGCGGGAAAGACAGATTGTTTCTCAAATGATGTGGTGGTATTCGCGGATAATAAATATGGATTGCTCGCATCCTCACAGCATATGTGCAAGCGTGCAAGAGCTTGTGGAGAACATTACTTCAAGATGTCCTTTCGACTTACCAGGCCAATCGTCTACCTGCATATAGGGACCCGGATCTTCAGTACCATTTCCCAGTTTTGCATGTAAATGGATGGGTTCAGCCTGGCTCAATGCAAGTTCACTTTGTCGGTCTCGCATATCGGGGCTGTAAAAAAATAGTTTTGCTGTGTGTGAGTAGAGTTTTGACGTTTATTTTGCTTTTCATCCGACCCAAATTGACTGATGATGGAAGTCCTTAGACGATTTCCCCAACCACATAATCATTCGATGGTTTGTAGAAAATTGACACCCGTCTTACAGAGACGCTTCATGAAGACAACGGCACTGCGAAATTATAAATTATCGTCTGCGACAATTGTTAGTGCCATTACCTCAAATGGCCGCACAACTGAAAACAACTTCGTTCTGCAAAAGTGTAGAAAGTTTGACTTGTTGGTCATTCATGACTCTATACGTACAGCGCGTGCTCAGTGGCTATGGTGTTGGGCTGCTGAGCACGAGGTTGCGGGATCGAATCCCGTCCGCGGCGGCCGCATTTCGATGGGGGCGAAATGCGAAAACACCCATGTACTTACATTTAGGTGCACGTTAAAGAACCCCAGGTGGTCCAAATTTCCGGAGTCCCCCACTACGGCGTGCCTCATAATCAGAACTGGTTTTGGCACGTAAAACCCCATAATTTTTTACAGCGCGAAGCAGACAGGATGGACGGTGGACACACAAAGCGCTTCGTCTGTCTACTGTCCGTCCTGTCTACTTCGCGCTGTACACACTGTTGAGCAAGTCGGATAATATATACAGAAAATATCGTAGCGCTGGGATGAATACTTGCGTGGTAGCACTGGAATGACGTCTCCCACGATCTTACGATTGTTTCTAATGTTTCAGTTGCAACTTCCTGACAGGAATGCTTCGCAACACCTTTTACACTTTCCATAATTTCATAAATAAGGCCGCTGAAAATACAAGCTGGAAGCTGGTTACTTATAAAACGTCAACCACATAGCTCCAGATGCAGTAGTTTCTGCAGAATTTCCTGTGGAATGAAACAACCAATACATTCTTCAATATCTTTGGGCATTGAATTGTGTAGCTCCAGATGCAGTAGTTAATCTTGAAGTTGCTGTGGAATGAACGATGAATATATTCTTGAATATATTTGACCACTTTCGTGCACATAACATAAAATGATTCTTTTTACATCGATCCTTCGCACATCGAGTTA